>NC_041401.2:88525732-88830732 GCF_900747795.2 Erpetoichthys calabaricus
TTTTCACAGCTGTTGCGCTACGGCGTGTGTTTCGTTTATTTGACAGTATGTAGATCGTGGTAATTACATTCATGGCATTCATTTTCTGAATCACAATCTGACTGTATGGGTGGTTACCTGCCAGGTTACGCTTGTGGTTGGTCAGGAAGTCGCCTTACATCCGCCACGTGCCCTCTTTCTGTTCCCAGAAGCTGATCATAGAATGGTTTTAATAGTTTACTTTCAAATAATGCAAGGAGTATGCGACACGTGTTTCTCCCTAATTCTGGGCTCATCAGGCATACACACTCACTGCATCCCCTCTCGGGAATCGAATCTCTATCGTCAGCGCCAGAGTTGAAGCCCCTAACGTTGCGGTCAGCAAGTCTGCTAACATCCGCCATGTGCCGTCTTTCAGTTGCGAGAAGCAGATCACAGAATGGTTGAAACTGTTGCCCCTAACGTTGCGCTACGGCGTGTGGTTCGTTTATACCTCGTGTCTTCTCATTAAACTTTTATCTTGCGAATATGTTATTGCAGGGCGGCACGGTGGCGCAGTGGGTAGCGCTGCTGCCTCGCAGTTGGGAGATCTGGGGACCTGGGTTCGATTCCCGGGTCCTCCCTGCGTGGAGTTTGCATGTTCTCCCCGTGTCTGCGTGGGTTTCCTCCAGGCGCTCCGGTTTCCTCCCACATTCCAAAGACATGCAGGTTAGGTGGATTGGCGATTCTAAATTGGCCCTAGTGTGTGCTTGGTGTGTGGGTGTGTTTGTGTGTGTCCTGCGGTGGGTTGGCACCCTGCCCAGGATGGTTTCCTGCCTTGTGCCCTGTGTTGGCTGGGATTGGATCCAGCAGACCCCCGTGACCCTGTGTTCGGATTCAGCGGGTTGGAAAATGGATGGATGGATATGTTATTGCAATCCGCAGCAGGAGCGTTTCTATAAACTTAATTTAAACTTACGTTTTACACCGTGCTTTTTTTCCCTTATGAACATGCTTGTATGCTTCACTCGCTGGCTTCTTATTGTTTCGCTCCCTTCTCAATTGTTTAATGAATTTTTTGTTCTTCGCTGTTTGCGGCTCTTCCTTCATTTCTCCCTACTGCGTTCTTTTATCTCGCGAATATGTTATTGCAATCCGCAACGGGAGCGTTTCAATAAACTTAATTTAAACTTACGTTTTACACCGTGCTTTGTTTCCCTTATGAAGATGCTTGTATGCTTCACTCGCTCGCTTCTTATTGTTCCGCTCCCTTCTCAATTGTTTAATTAATTTTTTGTTCTTCGCTGTTTGCAGCTCTTCCTTCATTTCTCCCTACTGCGTTCACAGTCTTTTCACGTGATTACGTGGGAGGCGTGATGACGTGACACTCAACTCCGCCTCCCACGGCCATCGAGCTGCCGTCCATTACAGTATATTGTCAAAAAAGAGGTTCTAGTTATGACCATTACGCGTTGAATTTCGAAATAAAACCTGCCTAACTTTTGTAAGTAAGCTGTAAGGAATCAGCCTGCCAAATTTTAGCCTTCCACCTACACGGGAAGTTGGACAATTAGTGATGAGTCAGTCAGTCAGTGAGGGCTTTGCCTTTTATTAATTAGTATAGATTAGTTTTTTCCAACTTAGCACTGAGCTTTAATAGTTTCAGAAGGAAGAGAATGGGCTAGAAGGTTCCAGAGTATCACAAATGTTGACACTGTATTCTTCCTTTATGAACAGCTGTCCTGACTTGCTGTAAGGCTTGTTTCATTTACAATGGAATGCTTGCTTCAACATATTCAGTCTAAAACCTCTCAAATTGTGAAAAGCCTAGATACATACTTTATACAGACAGTAAATAAGAACTGCCAATGAATTCTAATTCAGTGTGGCTGCAAAGCCAGAATAACACACTGAACGAAGAGGCAATGGCAGCACTATATCAGCCATGCACAATGATGGCCGCACACTCTCCTAACTCTCAGAAAGTATCTTTGAAAGAATCAAGGCTGAATTCTTGTGTGGGTACAAGTCAGTCAGTCATTTTCCAACCTGCTTTGTTGTTAGCAGGGTTGTAGGGGGTGCTGGAGCCTATACCAGCTAGCACAGACCCCAAGGCAGGAGCAAAGTCCATCACACGGCGAATACACACACACACACACACACACACCTAAAGGCTAATTTACTGTCTCCAATTCACCTAACCTGCATGTCTTTGGACTGTGGGAGGAAACCAATTCAGACATGGGGAGAACATGCAAACTCCATGCAGGGAGGACCCAGGACGCGACCCTGGTCTCCTTACTGCGAGACAGCAGCGCTACCACTGCACCAGATTCCAGACACAAGTGCACAGAGTTCCAATAAAATATATCTTTCATTATACAAAAGTACCTTTAACATTCCCTTCCTCCAAAAGCACAATGTCAATCACAACCACAACTTCAATTCTCTTCCTCCACTCTCCTCCAGGCAAGCCTTGTCCACTACCTCCTGATTCTAACCTCCCAAGTAAGGTGAGGTGGCCTCTTTTATCCTGGACTTGGGAGTACTTCCGGTGCCAAGACATTGTCTGTAGGAAGCACTACTGGCTCAGACAAAAGCCTCCCAGAGTGGGGATTTTTCTTTCCCTGCATCTTACGTTTGTGGAACCAATGGAACCCAGCTGGGCTATCCAATGGGACTACAGTTCCCAGAAGGCCCCGTGGGTGTGTGCATGGGGGCACCAGTCCAGGAGTGATGCCACCTAGTGTGTCAGGGAAGCATACAGTCTTGACAAGCTGTCTCCCCCTGTTCTTCTATTGTGCTGGCCTCCCGGCTGTGTAAGGACCTTCTGTCCAACACCACCAGAATGCCAGCTGGCACACCATGCCAGCTTCCTGACAGAGACAGGGTTCATCCTGGGTGGGATTCCAGTCCAGCCATGCCATCTTTCACAGTGTTTACTACAGACATACACCCATGTTTGTTGCACCTGCCTAAAGTTAAAAGAGTTAAAAAGAGACATCAGTATGAAACTGCATTAATCATGTGAAGGAATTACAGATAAAGCTTTACGACAGACTTAGTGGCCATTTTTTGATTGATTTTATTAATTTTTATAAAAATGAGATGTATCCATCACAGACTAGAGCAGTCTGCTTGTCAATCACTATACATTTTCTTCAGGTGCATTCAAATTCCTTATATTAAGAATAATTTAAATCAATTTAGCAAATTTTGTTTACCTGAATTCTGCAAATAAACAATTATAACTGTCATTAAAAACTGCCTTAAAAAAAGCTGGCACAGTGGTTTGGTTAGCCCTACTCATAGCTTCAAGAATTTCAATTCAAATCCAAGTACACTCACTGTACAGCTTTGACATGTTCTCTCCAAATTTGTACACTTCACTTTTAGTGAGTTTGAGTATGTAAGTGGTTTCTGTGGCTCTGGGTTTCTAAGGGGACTATGGGTGTATCTGAGCCACATCAAATCCCTTGACATTAGTACATACAGGTCAAATTTCATTAGAACAAATTCCATTTAAATAAAAAAAAAATTATAGGAAAGTCCATTTTATAGACAAACTTCATTACAAACAATGGTAATTTTTCACAAGAATGCAGCAATACAAATATATTTCTTCTGTAATTGGCCCAAAAAAATACAATTCAGGAGCTCCGCTGAATGCCTATAAGATAGCACATTTATGCCAGTTGGTTTACTTGATAATCACCATACTGCTGAAGTACAGCTCAACAAGGGTTACTGTACAACAGAGGCATTCTGGATGTACCTGGGGGTGGGATGACTGTCAGTCAAATTTGACTGCAGCTGTACTTGTGGAGCTCTTGAGTTTCGTTGCAGTGCACTGCATAAACCTGCATAAACCTTGTGTTTATGGTACTTAACCAATTTTCAGCAAGTTTCCTAAATTCACACAGATTTTATCCTGTGAACCACCATAATCTTTATAAAAAAAAAACAAAAAAAACACACAACTGTTAGATTTGAATGCATCTTTGAATTCTGTCCTCGCAAATTTAGACATCCAACAATTCTTATTTATGAATGTGACTTCCATTTCCTCAAACTTTTTATCATGATCTTTTTATGTAAAACTTTTCCGGGTCAGAAAAAGGGTGACTTACAAAAAACAGATGGTAGCCAGAGAGAGTGGGTCAATCCATTAGCTGATCTTGAAGTCTAATAATACTGACTACGTGCTATGGACACCAAGGGGCACTGTCTATGTACCTAAAGCAATTTACTTCACAGAAAAAGTTGAAACTTCTCAGTGCCACTGATTCTAACAAGAAGAAAATGACACTGAGTTCTGCATTCCACAGTTAACTTTGCCAAATGTACTATATGTGCCAAAATTTGCACTATGTTCCAATTCCATTATAACAAATTATTTTGTCAGTCCCGAGGACTTCATTCTAATGAAATTTTACCTGTATACTGTATTTTAAGTACATACTATGTACCGCTGTAGATTCTCAAACCCCCTTAACCCAAGAAAAAGCTACATGGGGCTTGAGCCTATCTTGGGAGTACAAACACAAGGCAGGAAACCCCCCTGGATGATGTTCTAAGCCCACTGCAAGGCACTAATGTACTTTAGGTAATAATAAATAAATAACAACATAAATGTATAAACTAGTTGATAGAGGAATACATGAAAAGTCCAATGATCTGTTTATTTAACTTGTATCCACTTATATATTAAAAAAGACACTGCAGAATTATTTGTGAAGTCTGACTGACTTGTGAAAGGAAAAACACATTTAAAGATTCCAAATGATCAAGTAGTAAGAAACTGATATTTTAGAATACGAAGACATGATCAGGCAGACTAGTGTAAAGTCAATGACCAGCCACACAACAGTGTGAAACATCTGTTCACTTGTTGTTTCTACAACCTGGATTGTCATCTTTTGACAATGATTAGCTTTGATGTCAGTATTACCCACAAATTCTTCATATAATCCCATGTCTGTTTCAAGTTTATGAAAACAAGAATGTACATGCTAGTCAAAAATCTCATCTAAGTGTACCAAATGTAAGACTGCAGGGTCTGGAAGGTGGATACTTGATGAAGAACCAGGAGCTAAGCACACAGGAAGACATTTAGCTGTCTAAGCGCTGCAAGATCTAGATGTCAGGTGCACATGCCATACCAGCAAAGTACAAAATGAAAAAATCAACACCTAGTATTCAGGTTAAGAGTACTGTATTATCCTGAATGTATACGCACACATATTTTGGCAAGCAACCAATGGTTGATGATGGAAATTCAAAAGGCAAACAAATTATTACATTGTGTGGAAAATGTCCAGCTTCTCCTACGATGACCAAGAAGCTAAGCACTCAAGCAGATTAACTCATTTCTCAAATGCTCTTCTGTTTCCAGTGTAAAAATAGAGGCATTGCAAATTTTACATTGCTAGGTAGAGAGAATAATTAATAATTACAGTTTAATAGCACAAATTTGCCAGGCTAAATGAGCAGTCCTTTTGGTTCAAGCGTAGCTCTCATCAATCCAGCAGGTTTAACCTTGTCTTCTTGCTAGCCACATGGGGAAAAGACTACATTTTAATACTTCTCTCTTTCAGCCCCTTCAGGCTATGCATAATCAACTCTGGTGTCTTCTATTGAGATCAAGTGGGAGCCAATGATTTGTATCAGGCCCCACCCTGAATAAACCACAGGACTGAATTTATTAGTCAGAAGAGGTGACTTAAGAAACACGGCAATTTGTATTAGTCACATTCTAAAGATCACCCAGGCGCAGTAATTAGGGATCTGTACCAAGATAGCCAAGATACTGGGTGCTGTCGGGTCAGTGCTGAGTACTTATGAGCTGTAATTAAAATGTTTGTTAAATTCAGTTCATGTACAAGCCAATAAGAAAGCATTTGGGGTTTGAAAGGATACTTTGTAAATGAAACTGCTAGCCAGACAAAATGAAACATCCAGAGTGGGCCTGTTACCCTGATCCAGCAATAATCAATGACAAAAGTCAAAGTTTAAACCCATACAACATGGAGGCTCACTATGCTCCAAGGCCCACCTCACTAAAACAAGGCAGAGACTCCTAACTTCTCAGCCCTGCCATTTTGTCACCTCCTTGACTGATGAGGTGGATTATAACAATTAAGCAAAGTCAGCTCTGCAACATTGCAGCTTGTGTTGATAAGCCATCCACATTATGTGACAAAATGTACAAATGCATGAATATCTAACTAATTTCAACTCTAGGGCAACTGTCAAGTTTCAAGCACAGAATCAAACATATTTACTCAGAGTAATCCAACTAAAAGGTTTGCTTACATTCTTCCACTAGATGGCAGTATTCTACACTGCTGTGCCCTTAGCTGGGAATAGTGGCAAGTCCTTGGCAAAAGCACCTGTTCTCTTGAAAGAGTTATAGTTCAACCTCTTGCATACTGTTCAGCACTGAAGTGTCAAACAGCATATTTTAATGGACGATACACTCTGGGTAAGTAGAAAAGAAAAAAAAAAAAAGATAAAAGCTGATGAACAAATTGTGTTTTGATAAAAATGGGCAGCACAGGCACTAGCGATGGCCCCTCACAGCTTCAGTTAATGATTATAATAATAAATGTTTCTATTACTGTATTATTATCTTCTCTTTCTCAATGCACTTGGGAATATCGGACCAGTCCCTGTGTGGAGTTGTCTCAATGCTCCAATGCCCATATGAGGGTTCTTAGGTTTCTATACTCTCCGTTCAAAATAAAATGTTAATTTGCAGCTAAACTTTTTCCATATACAGTAGATAGAGTGTAAGTGTTCATGAGTGTGTCTGGTGAAAGACTGACAACTTATCCAGGGAGGGCACCTGCCTTAAGTTTGATCCTGCAACCCTATGTGGAAAAAAGCGAATCAGGATTTGAAAATCGAAGCAAGGAAGAACTGATAGATTTTACTAGAAACAACAGAGCCAAGGCATGGTAAGAACTTGATAATAATCAGTATGAAAATTTAACAGAGATGGCAAGCTCACTGAATGTATATGCCTAGGAAAAAAAAAAAGACAGAAATATACGTAAATGTATGGAGTCGCCATATTTAATGCAATGAACAAATATCAATTTATGACCTTGCTTCAGATAGATGCTGACAAATAACTAATTTAATGTCTGAAATGATTGATCTTGAGCATGAACTTTAACCAGAAAAAAATTATACTGACAGTAGCAAGAAGTGTAAATATTACTTGAAATTACATAAAGTTTCAAACTTAATGCATCTGGAAATTTTGCTTACACATTTAAACACACATTAGCAGGGAGTGAGACAAAGACAACATTAGCTGTACACATTCACTGTACGCTCAAATGAGATATTACTTTTGTGCATAAATTCCCCTAAACTGACACCACATGACAAACAAAAATACATAAACGTGTTAATAGTCAAAATCACTTAACAGGCTACAAAGACAAGACATTACTAGATTTGTTGGGAAGAAAACCAAAGTTTTCTTTCTAGTTGAATGCAAGGGCTAAAAAGAGTGTGCACAAAGGGATAAAATGTAACACATCAGGAAAGGAGGATACTGCCAGAGCACATGAAGAAATGTTTAGGATGATCTGAACTGAACTAAACTTGAGCTTTACTGCCAGCAACACAGTTGCCAGGGAATTTCTCTTAGATAGAACTTTATTTGTCCCCAGGGAGAAATTTGGCTTTTTACAGAAGCTTTGTAAATAAACAAACAAATAAATAAATATATATATAAGTAAATAAACAAATAAATATTCACACACACACACTGAAATGACTATAATGCAAGAAAATTCAAAAGAAAAGAGAAAGTTTTGAATTGACTGTCACAGTCCCAGTGAGGCATAATGCAGATGTATACAAACAAGCACATAGTACTAAACAAAACCATTCACAATGCATGACAGCATCACTACATTATACACAGTAAACACGGATATAAAAACAATATAGTTAAAGTAGAATTCCACTCCCGCCCAGTAATATATTAGTTAAGTCCTATATAAAATAAACATAAAATAAATGTAATTTTGATTGGATGGAGTTTAGGAATCAGGAAAAGACAATAATGAACCAGTGACGGTGTTTAACCAGAGTGGCTGCAGTGACAAACTGTTTCTCTGTCTGGTAGATCTTACCTTTAGTGACCGCCTGGTAGTGTTTCCTTGATAACAATAACTGAAAGATATGGTTGCTTGGGTGAGTGTAGTCTTTGCTTATATTTCCGGCACATTTACTAAACCTTGATGTATACAGAACCTCAATGGAGTCCAGTTTCAGGCCTACAATTTTTGCATTATAAAAGCTAAAATAAAGTATTTGAGTATAGGAAAGGATGTTAACAATGTGAAATCACTGTAATGAAACAGGAGAAGGACAGAGTCTGGTCAGTTTGAGCAAGTTGCTTACTTGAACTGAGAGAGCTAAAGATTTAGAAAAATTCTACATAGAATGTGAAGTGTGAGTACAGGACCGGAAAAGAATGGAAAAACTCCAATAGGTGCACTGGTATGTCGCCTAGGATTACTGGCAGTAGTCCGTCTTGTTGGTCGAAGTGACTCATTGCTACTACTTAATATGCGGAACTGGAAGTAAGGGTAAGGGTAAGTAAACTGAACATAAGTGATTTTCACTTTTTTTTTTTTTTTTAAATAAGTATAGGGAATTGTAATTTTTTTCAACAATGTCTCAAGCCTGCAATGAAAATGAAATTAATGTTAAAAGAACACAGTAAGTGATACTGAGGGAATATTATTATGAAGTCAGAATTGCTACTGTATGCAAGCTGAAAATTTCACAAGTATTTTGTATGTATATATATTTATGTGATCACAATGTTAAGTAAAGGTTTTTAGGCATATACTGCATGTCAGCAAATATTGTAATTGTAGTATATAATATTATGACTAAACAAAGTGCATGTTTCTTTGAAAGTACAACATTCATAGAACATGGCAAGCACCCGCCATTTCCTTCCAAAATGAGATGCGTAGAGGCCATACAGTATGGAAACGGTGATTCTTTGCATAGAGCTGGATGTGGAATAATAATTAATTGTCCAGAGTCATGTTTGTGCTGTCTCATAAATGTAAACAAGTAGTTTTAGTTAATTTTATAATATTATTCTTAATGAAACACAAACATTTGTTAAAAATGGCTAATCTATTATTTGGCTGTCCTTAACAAAGAATGAGCCTGAGGTAAGATCAAGCCATAGTTCTTAAATCAACACTTTGGTTAAAGTTGTGGAATTATTCAACATTACTCTGCAGACTGCACTTCATGTGAAGCTGTGGTTTCTGAAAATGGCACCCATTCATAAAACGACCACGTTATAGTATGGTATCTTGGGTGATTGTCTTATTAATACATTGACTATTGTAATGGATAGCATGCATGGGCTTGCACCCCAGTCGGTATAGGTTCTTGACCCTTACCTGGAAAATTTAAGGGGTGGGGAGATGATCACACAAGACTACATTCTCACCAGACATGCTAAATGGCAGTATCTCTGGCTTTTGGTAAACATTCGGACACCGGCAGGGTATGCTGGAAACTGCAGTCCCAAAGGGCAGCTGCGTTGGATTCTGTGGATGCCGCCAGGGGGTGCTACAAGGCTTTACACTGCCTAATCAATGGGACTTTCTGGAAATGTTTATGATTGACCATGTCCTGGTGCAGGAAGTGCTCCTGGGTCATAGGAAAACGGAGTCATTCTGCCTCACCCAGGTGAGATGGAGTTGGTAGTGGAGGAAAGGCAAAGCTTACCTGGGAGAAGTGGAGGAGGAGAGAGGGAGGGAAAAAAAAAGTCTTGTGCAACCTCTTCAGAAGGTATTGTAGTTGCACTAAACCTTTTATCTGAATCCAGAATTTGTGTCTATGTGGTTGTGTCTGGGGTTTGGATTGCTGCAATGCTTCCTGTAGGTAACACTATATTTAAGGAATAACATAACATTTACATTAATACAAGTAATAATAAAATTTTGGTTTAAAAAAAAAAAAAAAAAAAAACTGGGAAAACTGATACAATTCGTCCAATCAGTTCAACTGCAGTAAAGCAAACATCAAACTTCACAAATCTGCATGTTACAAAATCCAACCTGTAGTCACCTATGGTAAAGAAGCATCAGCCAGTGGCAGGGCTCCTGCTGTAATGAATGACAGACATAGCTAAGAGACATCTCTATTGTTTCTCTTTCATCTCAAGTAACAGTGCTGCATTACAAAGCAGATACTCCAGTTCAAATTTCATATAATGTATGGATTTTGCATGTACTCCTTGTGCTCACCTTTCCTCTGGATAGTGTTGTTTCTTCTCAGTTTTTATCGATGTGCTGTTTGGGTGGTTGGCCAGGCATGGGTGTACACTGACAATGGACTGGAATCATAAGCATGGCTGTTTTTGTCTTTACCACATGAAACCGAATGCAGAAAATGGATGGATAGAGCTTTTCAAGTCATGAAAAAAAGCTTCCAAATAAATGTTACTGCTTTAAAGTAATTTAACAGCACTTTTCAATGATTTGATTTTTAAAAATTTTTCTTTGTAAACCTGTAAAGTTTTTCTACTTCCAAGCCTCCCTTAAGGTTTTCTAGCCTATAAACTTTGATGGTGCCGAAGTGCCCTTGTTCACCTTTGCAACAATTACTGCACCGAGACCCCATGACTCCTTTCTGAGTACAAAATGCCATCTTTAATGATGATGCATAGCTTATACCTTCTCTTTAGAGCTATGGGGGCTGGGTGGTTCATACACGTGAGGCAGCTCTTCATGCCAATCTAATGTAATGCAGAGCTGCAATAATCTCTAACAGGGTGATTAAGTCTGGCACTGTATAGCATTCATTTGGTAATCTGATAAAGAAGAGAGTAAGTCTCCTATAAGAGAGCAACAAAAGACCATATTGGCATTGTTAAAGTCTTCAGGAAAGTAAAATGCTACTAATATATTTAATATGATTAGAAATTAGGTGAACACAGTGTGGCATCTGCCTCTGCAAGAAAATGAGGAAGAGCACCTCCTTCTTGATAAGAACAGTAATCTGTAAAATAATTTTGAAATGGTGTTGTATCTTTGCAAAAAGCAAAAAAGGGATGCAAAATGTTCATGTGCAGAACAGCAAAACTGAGTTATGTAAGTAGTCTCAGCAGATTTAACACATATGAGTGGACAGCAAAAGTGACTGTACAGATGAGTATTTTTTGAACTCTTAATTCTCACTTAAAAATCAGCAGGAATTCTACTACAAAAGACACATCTCATATCCCAAATATGATACTTTATATTCAGTACATTGTGTTTATCGTGAGAACAACTTTTGCTTACATTGAGTAAAGAATTACGATTTCTAAAATAACGCAACCTACACTTTCTAATTTAAACTAAGGAAACTTGTTTAAATGGCTCACAAAAGTTATTCAGAATTACTTGACCAGTACTATCAGGAAGCAGCAGCTGAGTAAGGTGTGTGTCACTTTTTGTAGAATATATAACGTCATGTAACAGACTGTCAAGACTATGTTATGGGCAAAAGAAAGCAGCAAAGCACTTTCACCAATTGCACAGAACTAAGTCTGCCATGAAAAAATGGGATTCTTTTGTGAGGAATAAAGAAACACAGAGAAGAAAAAAACAGAAAGTGCCTCTTAGAATGTAAAATGAGGGTATTCCTTATATAGCATTACCTGGCTAAAAGTGACAGTATGGCTAGAGAAACAGGAAGTCATTTATTTTGAAAATAACTGGATAGCAGTGGTTCTGGAAATTGTGCACAAATTCTCAAAGACAAAAGGAAAATTTACGACAGAAGAACTCAAAGCACATGCTTCAATCCTGTAATTAAATAAGGAAATGTTTAAAGATCTGAAGGACAGACTGGGGAGTTTTAGGTGCAGTAATTATAAGAGCAAGTTGCCAGCCAGATCTCTCCACCAAATCTGACTGACCCCTCCAGCTTCTTGATGCTGGTGACAAATGGAGATCTGATAAGGAGAGATGGGGAGGCTGATGGGTTGAAGAACAGGTCAATATCACTGTGTCATGGAAAGGTGTTTTGATGAACGTTATTAATATACTACTTACCAGGCATCATCATTCACTGGACTCTGGGCAATAGGTGCCATAAAATTCACTAACTTGCTGTGAACATGAAACCTGCACAGGGTAAAAAGGTTAAAGAAATAACTTCAGAGATTATACTGCACTTTGAGCCACTCTTCTAAATGTCCCCTGCATAAAATATCATTTATAATGTTACATCTGAAACAACAGAATCTTTAGCAAAATGGAAATAGAATTATTTTTACCTCCTTACCAAGTTCTTTTAGACTGTGTTGAATTTCTCAAATGCCTCAATTAAGTGAGAAGCTGTTTTATATGACAGTTCGGAATATTGATAGCTAATAATTATAGGCTTTCCAGAGCAAAGCGGCAACAGCTGGGTTCTATTAATAAATTAACTTATGACATCGATTTGAACACTGATGGTATGTCTCTTTGAAATTATGGCAGCTCAATAAAATGCTTTTGCTCAATGAAGAAAGTGAACAGGGAAACTAAACAGAAGTTTTGATGGAAAGCATTTTTTGAATGAACTCAAAACCAAAGATTTCCACTTTCAGTATATAAGATAAAAAATACAAGTGCTCAAAATGAAGGCAAAATAGAAATAACATTCATATAGAGAGTGAATGTAGAGTAGCTAAAGAATTCATCTAACTTGCACATCTTTGGGATGTGAGAGGAAAACCAGAGTGCCTGAAGAAAACTCTACATAGCCATGGGGGGTGTGTATACGAGGAGGGACCCAAAAATCACCCTAACGTTAAACAAGCAGATGATCATTGTTTTTACATTCGACTTCACTAGTCATGTGTTTGTGGGTTGTGGGGAAGAGGCAGTTTTCCATTGGCTGGATTGCTGTTTCGTTTTGGGGTTGTAAACATAGCACCAAAATTTGTCTCTATAGTTATGATTTTGGAAAAAAATCAGGGTTGCCTCCAACTGCTCCTTCAATGCGCAGTATGTTACCCAGCGATCGTCTCTTTGATCAGACGTGAGCAAGTGAGGCACAAATTTTGCTGCAACTTGTTTTATGCCCAAATCTTCCAACAAAATAGGCAAACGCGCTGAAAGAGTCTTTGGAGAAAAAAAAACTCAATGAAGCTGAATGTAGCACTTCACAACAATGCCAGTTGGCACACTGATGCAGAAGGGTTTCTGGAATATTCACTTAGTAGGGTAAGCATGTATTAATATGGGCCCGACCTCCAGAAGATTATTCCTTTTTTTTTTGGGTTCCCCCCACATAAACTACCTACAGGCCGTAAACTTGAAAATTTCTTATTTTCTCAAAACAAAATAGCTTTTTACAAAATTACTCTTTTGAAACATTCCTGTTTATTACGGTGTTGTAAAGCAGCAATGATGATTAGCATATGCAAGTAAGAATTTCACTGTGCTCTATCCATGTGACAGTATTGATCCTATATGGTGAAGTCTTGTCTCTTGTCTCGTCTTGAAGCTTGACGACCTTGGGTTGGGGACGACCATCTGTAGATGGATTTTCTCTTTCCTCACAAACAGGCCCCAGGTGGTGAGAGTCGGCAAACACACGTCCTCATCACTCATTTTAAACACAGGAGCGCCGCAGGGCTGTGTGCTTAGCCCCCTCTTAAATTCCTTGTTCACCCACGACTGTGTTGCAAAACACGGCACAAACACCATCAAGTTTGCAGACGACACAACCATCATAGGCCTTATCACTGACGACGATGAGACGGCCTACAGAGAGGAGGTGCTGGCATTGAGTAATTGGTGCCTAGATAACAACTTGTCTCTTAACGTCAGCAAAACCAAGGAGATGATCGTGGACTATTGGAAACAGCAAGGCAGAGAACACCAGGCCATCTACATCAGCGGCATAGAAGTTGAAACTGTTAACAGCTTCAAGTTCTTCGGAGTAAACATCACTGAGGATCTCTTGTGGACCCTTCACATAGACACTGTGGTTAAGAAAGCTCGCCAGCGGCTCTACTTCCTGAAGAGGCTGAGAAAGTTTGGCATGAATGCCAACATCACCTCAAACTTTTACAGGAGTGTGGTCGAGAGTCTGCTGATGGGCTGCATTACCGTCTGGTATGGGAGCTGCTCTGCCAGCAGCCGGAAATCACTACAGAGAGTGGTGAAGGCAGCAGAGCACATCACGGGCAAGAGTCTTCCTGCCATTGAAGACATTTACCTCCATCGGTGCTTGCGTAAGACAAGCAGCATCATAAAGGACCACAGAAATCCAGCACGCCAGCTGTTCTCCTTGTTACCGTCTGGCAGACGATACAGGAGTCTGGCTGCTCAGACTATAAGACTTAAGAACAGTTTTTACCACCAGGCCATTCGTCTGCTCAACAGCAACACCTGAACACTTACATACACTTACATTACACCTACATTGCATTACATCTACATTGCAATACTCACACACAAACTGTACCTGCACACGCTCTGAATACTGACTGGAACATGCATCTGCACTTTATGGAATATGCATCTGTACTCATAAAACATTATCTGTGCAATAACTGTCATTTGTACTTGCTGCTCATTTAACTCATATTGCTCTATAACTTCTTTTAAAACGTACATATTTTATTTTATATGGCTTGTCTATTTTTAACTTGTAATTTTTTTAAATTAGTTTTTTAGCTTTATTAGATCTAGGCTGAGTGACTTGTTTTTCTTGTCATACACATTTCATTGAATGTTGACCCTGTGTTATTAAACCTAAACCTAAGTGATAGCTAGCCTATTTTGTATGTGTTTATATGTAAACTAGACAAAGCAAACGTAATATTAGGCAGTGATTCCGGAGACATGATTTACTTTATCAATGATAGCAGTGTTTTAATATTTATCCCCCAAACTATCAATCTTTAAGACTGACTCAGGATGTGAAATAATTGGGACAGACGTTTGTATTTGGAGCATGTATCAAGCCAGCTTGGCAAGGGCAATTATGCTTGTACATAAAAGGGCATATGAGCCATTTCCCTCAGGAAGGCCATAAACTGCCTAAACAAAGCAACAGGGGGATGAGTTGTACCTGAGCACTTTCACTGATAACTGGCCTAGGAAAGGATAGCTAAATTTATTCTATTGGTCTGAAGTATGGCTGTTTATGATTGATTTTGAATCTGAGTCAATTCTGTACCACTACTCCCTATTGGTTTGTGTTTTGTGGTAAGAATGTTATAAAAATGGGCACCTTGCCTTTACCTCTCTCTCATACCGTCTTGCCATGAAGTGAAGACCATGATGAAGACAACTCTATCTCGGCAGACATACTGAGACATACATGTGGCCTGTTTCAATACTCCATTCGAAGGCCATGTGGTAGCAAAGCAAGCTAGTCTTAAGACAGGCCAAGAGCTGCCTATGATGGAAGATGCACTGCTAGTTATATAGCATATATATATATATATATATATATATATATATATACATAGTTTACCAATATTGACATTGTATTCTGCTTCCTTAATATTTCTGGGCATATTATCAATAACACATAATTCATTGTGTAACTTAACTCCTTCCTGTTTCTTTACTCACCATAAGACCCTACACAACATAACACCCTACAAGTCCTGTAATGTGTTACATATTGATTGGACATTCAAGCAAGAATTTCACAAACTTTGTACAAATAAAAATACTGCTACTGCTACTACTATTACTACTACCACCACCAATACATGTCTTTGTCACATCCTTGACAAGCAAATGAATGCTACTGAAAATATACCAAAGCAATTCTTATAATTATATTTGTCAGATTTTGGATAATATTACATACATTTGGATAATACTAGCTACATCACTGCAACTGCCAGTGGGAAAATGAACCACACACTCCGTAATGTACACTATATATACTTACTTAAGGGATACAAGAAGACATATGCATGAAATTTAACTAAATTCAGTAAACAATTTCTTAAGTGAAATCAGGCTGTGTTTCATTTGGATATTTAGGACACATCACTGGAACTTACCTGACTTTTCGTCCTTTGCTGGCTTTGGTATCTACCCTCTTCTTAATTTTGCTTCGTAACCTCTGAATAGCCAGCCATTGCCTGCAGCAACAAAGGAAAGAATTTGAAGATGTAAGAAGAACCAGTATAGTAAACGTAACTTATATATGAGCAGGGCCACAGTTCTTCTAATACTCATTTCCAAGGTTGGAGTAGTTTCTCTTGTGCCATTTCCCTGACGTTTATATTCTGTCAGCTATGGTCTTCAAATTGATGACCACAGCTGACAGCAAGTTTGCATCTATAACACAAAATACTCAGTTTTTGATGTTTATGTTATGGCAGACAGACAAAAAAAAAAACAAACAAAAAAAACAAAACAAAAACTAAACAGTACTAATGCTGGAAAACAATATACATACGCTGTGAGCAGTACAGTCAAAGACAACTTCCAAATGAAGCTATCTTGAATAACCTGCTCCAACCTTGTTAGAACTAAAACTAATAAGGTAGAAATTGCAGAAATATGAATTAGCAAAAAGTGTTAGGCATGCGGAAGAGGCTTGTGAAAATTGGAATGTTAACACCTTACCTGCCCATTGCCACCTGATCATTTGGATCAACAGCACTAGTTTTTCTTTCAATCAGCTCTCTTAAAAGCTGTTTTAAAAAACAAAAAATGAATGATGTTACAATCTGACAGGATATCTAGCAGGAATCACAGGTCAATATCATTTATGCTGGAGTAATCCCAATTTCCTATATTCACCACTTAAAATATATAAAGAAAAATCAGTACTTTATGGCTTTTTAAACACAATTATCAAAGTTACTGTATGATTGCTTTGCAGGATCTGTAATTTAAAGTTGATTGTTTTAGGTTTTTTCTTGTGACTTGAGAGAGATGGCTAGTTAGAGTTAGAGAGTACTAGTCAGAGAGAATGGCTATCCCATTGGTTAACTTGTGTGACTAAATAACTATCTACAAATGTTGCTTGTTATAATAGAGAACACTAAAGCCAACATCACATTACTCAACACTTTGTTGTGGGGCATGGCAGACTTGCTGATGTGCAGCACAGATAGGTTATGTGAATTGCTCAGGCCTAAAATGTGACTGAACCAACAACTTTATGGTTTAAATTCTAATGCTTCAGTTAGCCTCCTCTCCATGTTCAAAAGCCTTATTTCCTAGGCATGTACCATATGTCTCCATCAGCCTAATGCCATACATACATAAGTGGGCATAATTTCAAATTCACACTGTCCTGAAATATTTCTATTTTGCATTTTATTCGACAGACAGCACTTTGTATCCTAAACATTTTTAAGAATCACTGAGACAGAAATAACAAAAATGTATTATTTGAATAACTATAGTCTCCTATAGGTAGCTTCAGGATCAGGATTCTGGCCATGGAGTTAGGCTGTCTGCATGTAACTTTCCTCTCGATTTTTCATATACTCTGGCCTCGTTTGAGAGAGAAGCGAGACGTGAACTTCTTATCACTTGAACAGAGTGCGTAACTGCAACGCCGCGTTTATCTGACTGATCCCCACCATCTTTTTGGCAGCCAATCTATCAGTTTATCTCTCTCACTTCATCACCGTCACTCCTGTCAGATGGATGCAGCTCCCAATCTCCTGTTACACAGCTCTGTAACATTGTATCCTGCAAGCATAGACCTGCAAAGCCAAGTGCTGCAAGAAGGAAATATGTAACAGGAGCCATAATCGCCAGTTTACTGTGCATCAAAAAAGCAAAGTTGGCCATTATCACTCTAGTTTTTAGCTTAATTTTGATTTTTAAAAAAAATATTTTCTGGTTTAGTGTTTTAGTTTAAACATAGAATACTAGCAGACATCACTTTAGAAGCAACTGAGATTCTATTTTATTCACTAGAGTATTTTCACCCACAACGAGTCCTGAATGTGAATAAAAGCAGAAAGGTGTGCTTTTATTTCTATGTATCTGATTTGGATCAAGCATTTTCTTAGGAAATCCTCTAAACATTGCATAGTAAAATCTGGAGTGCTAAACTATGAACCTTGAAGGCTAAAGCGTGCTCAGATTTTCAGTCTATTTTATAGTCATAATATCATACAATGGCACAGTGGTCAAACAGATCTAGGAGACTATGCCCAAACCCCTGTATGGCAACTGTCTGTTTATGGAGTTTAATGTTTTCCCCCCTTTGTTTACATGGGTATTTTTTCTTTAGGTACTCTAATTTTAATTCCGCAACCCACACATGTAGGGGTTTAACTGGTGACTCTAAACTGACCTGGTATTTGTGCATGTGGTGGTGTAAATCCATTTGAATTCTGATGGATTGTCTCCGCTTTCCATCAATCCTTCAACCCTTGTATAGTTAACGTGCGACTTGTGACATCATTTTTATGGCTCCTTTGATGTCAGATGATATAGTGTGGACAGGTATGCCTCACTCATTTTACTTGCAGCAATTCCATACCAAAAATATAAATAAACAGCCTAAAATTTTTGTATTATGATCACTTTTGCACTGAAAACAAATAGGGTTACTTACTAGCAACCCCATATGTGGTAAAGTGTCAGTATTTTTACATGCACATTTTAAGTGCTACATTTGTAAACAGTACTTGAACAAAACATGTTTTTTTTCAGGATTTGTTTCTATCTATATATGTTCATTACAGCTGCGTTTCCATCTTGTTGCTTATTATTTAGATATTTATGAGTTTAGAGAGGTAAGAGATGTTGCAGAACAATCCCATGAAGAAGTCCTGTCATTGGTGGCAGATAACAAGTCAGAGAGAAACTTTAAGGCATGAAGGGGGAAGACAAATGGAAATGTAGAGTGATACCAGTGATGCAATCAGATCTTGAATGGTGTGAGCAGGAAATTGTAAAGGGCCAGGCTTCAGAAGAGGAGAAGGAAGAGGTTGAAGGTGAATGGGGGCAAGGAATAAAACAGCACAGGCCACATTACCTGAAACAGCTTCTTTAAGAAGCAGAAGTGTACAAAAAACAAAGAAGATGCCACATATGTCCAATTATAAGTGGACTGCAAAATAGCTGATCAGCAATTTGTGCCAGGAGCCATGTCGCAATGATCACAAAAATATAACGGATCTGTGATTACTGTGCTGAGTAGCACAATATGACTGAAGTCTGTTGCATTTTAGGCTTTGCAGGAAATATGAGGGTAAAGCAAAAAGTAAAGGCAATTTGAAAATTATGCGGTAATTGCAACAGACAGAAGATGACACAATACAACACGTTTGCGATGGCTTGTGGGTAGTTTGAACACATACAGTCCAGCACTCTGCCATTAGTCTAGTTGAAGCCAAAGTCAGATGAACATGGACGTTCTGCTGTGGGATTATGCCAGTGTTGAACAACGTGTTGTTGTGAGATTTCTTTGGGCAGACGGAGTGAAACTTTCTGAAATTCACCGAAGGATTTTGGCTCAGTATAAAAGAGAAAACAGCATGATTCAACAAAATGTTAGAGTGGGTAGAAAGGTTTAAAGGGGGAAGAACAAATGTAACAGAGAAAGCTCGATCTAGTCAACCATCAACATCAAGCACACAAGGCCACATCAACATGAAAAATGCCTTCATCAGAGAAGACCAGCGGATTACTTGGTCTGTGGTCCCTGCACATTTGGATATTAGCTATGAATCTGCACATGCCATAGCAAATGATAACTTGGGGTACTGTACAGTTTGTGCAGGATGGGTACCCAAACAGCTTCCTTTGGTGAATTTCAGCAGGTTCTATCTGTTGTGGTTACCATGTAATTTTCAAATTGCCTTTATTTTATACCGTTGTATTAAAAGATGATAGACACACAGACAGACAAAAAGGGCAAAAAAAAAAAAGATTATAAAGTTTGGGGCACCATCCAGTGCTCTCTGTATAAATGAAAAACACAACAACAAAATGATGTACTGGGTAAAGGATGGGGGCAAATAACATCTTTCTAGTTGCAAGTCCTGACCTAGACTGACTCCATGATGGCAGCAGCCCCAGTTATGAGGTGTGAGCAGGCGAAGAGGCAGGCCCAGGAGTATGAATCGAATGAGAGGAGAGGCATTAGGTGGCAGCACTAACTCTCTGCATTGAGTGATGTTATAGGTCGACAAGCCCCTGAAGTTGTCTCCCAAATTTACATATGTGACTGTATTATATTACATATGCTGGGTCACTAAAGACCCAAGGTATGTAATAGTGTTTCTTGAAAGTCACATGAATACAAGCTTTTATCTGTATATTAAATACACTGTTTTACATAATGATGATATTCTGATTGAAGTGCCCAGTTTAGCATTCACAAATTTACCCATTCCCTATTTTAACAACTTTTCCCTTATATCACTGCAATTAGAATGAAGAGTTTTGTTTTCTGTTGGGGGGCAAAAAGACTGTGTTCCCAGTCAGTAATTACAAATGTCCTTAAAATTACCAGAAAGCAGTGCAGACCAAACAGAACTGGAATATGAAGGATACACAAGCAGGAAGTATTAGTTCCATGAATGGACAAGTTCAAAGCTGGAAAATACACAATAGAAAGAGTGTTCCACTTAGAGTTACACCTCAGAGTCAAAGTTAACTTGAATTAAAGAATTTTTCAGTATACAGTCCAGTGAAGATTTTGCCCCTGACTAAAGGCAGGCTGAACACACACTGTCTGTCTGTAAGCTAACCCACTCTCTGTGCGCTGGCTCTTGTATTGTATTGGAGGGTTGTTATGAATGACTTCTATTCAACAGTCTCAGATTTGAGCAGGTCTGCAATTGTGGTGTGCCAACATGTCTGGGGTTCAACTTTTTAAGATGATATTGTTTTGGCAGAAGAAGCCAACAAGGGTCTAACTAGAAACTTTGCTCCTTGCTTGGTAGAAATCACTGAAAACAAAGAACATTCTTTGCGTTTCACCTGGCAGAGCCCACAAAATACTTTCTCAAGGACTGATACAGCATAATAATAAGACATAAAGCAAGAATGTTGAATAAACAGGAAAATCAAGAAATGTAACCTAATAAGAATAGTAGTAGGTAGAAACAAAATACATACTGTATATGAAAGGAAAATATTTTATAAGCAGGTTGTTTCAATGAGCTCAAAATGTATTAGGACACAGTGACATGCTGAATATTGACTGATCTTCACTGTTCTGTGCACTGAGATACCTTGACTTCTAATGCATCTGACACTCTGACTTCTAGCGCTGGCAAGGGCAAGGCATTATTATAATAAACGTTTCATTCAGAGATACCTACTCTATTGAATAATTCATTCTTAGCACATATATTTTTAAGTTACCATTATTTGTTTTCTTTTATTGTTTCTTGAGGGAAGAATTTGAGATGTTTGATTTTTTTTTTTTTTTCGAAAGAAAGGAATTACTCCCATTGTAGTAAAGGAATAAAGGCACAAAAATGGTTAATAGCAAAGGAAAGTCGCTGTCCTCCAGCAAGCAAGTTGTCTCTGTGCCGCTGTGAGGATTTCTCTCTAAAGCCCTGTTTCCTAGCGACAACCAGGAAGGAAGGTGACAGCAAACATATAGTCTCTCTCCTTCGTCTTATCGTAGCCACGGCTTGAGCTGCAGTCTGTGCAAAATCCCACTCTCTCCAGAAGGAAATGAAGCAGGTCAGCAGAACAGGTGCAACTGTGTGTCTGTCAAGGGTGCCTGGCATCTCAACAATTACCTGTACACAATGAAGCAGTAATCTTTACAGATCATCTCTTTTCTAAAGAAATAGATTGGGGGTGCTCTAAGGAAGCATCCAGAGGAGAGTGGCAGTGGAGGAGGATGGATGTGCATGTGCCTCACAGCTCAGCAGATGTCTGCTAGTGATGAACGAGGCAGCAGTGAGCTATTGAAGCTCACTTGCCAAACAGCAGCTAAGTGATTACAGGCTACACTCGCCAGCACCATATTTAGAGTCGGCAGGGTTCTGTGACTTGGACCCTTCCCTGGTGAGATCCACCAGATGTTGGGAGCCACACTGTTCAGGCTGGCTGTGCATGCATGGCAGCAGTTGGCACAGCGGTCGCACAATCTGGAGCCTTTATTATTTATTTCTGTGTCTCTCAGTTTCTTCTCCTCTGCAGATGCTGTGCTAACAAGTGTTGCCCATTAGTCACTTCTCGTATAAAACGTCGAAAGCCTTCCGCACTCAGACGTTTCCCCTCCGGGAACTGACCAAGATAAAGTTTTGAATGGCGGGGCCATTTGTTTTAATCAGGTGTTTGCAGACATTTCCATGACCTCCATTAGTTGAAATTTTAATTTAAATTAACCCCCACTACAGCCTCAATTAACCCCCTTTGCAGAGACATATTCTGTATGGCTGCTTCAGAGAATTCTCTTAGTTGCTGAGGCTTTCTGTTCAGCACAGCAGTCTTTTATGAAATTCCAGTCCTGATACTGAATGTTACCTAAAGTAAAGTATGTTTGGACCAAGAAAGTACTGGATGTTAATAGTGCACAGAAATCAATGTAATTAAAAGGGGTCAAAAATCAAACCACATTTTATCATTTGCCAAACAGAACAATGAAAGCTAAGTGCAATGCAAAAGGTTATTTATTAATAGTAGAAAAACAATGCCCAAAATGAAAAATACTGAAAGGTAAAGCCTAGTAAAGGAAAAGTGTTGAAGGTTATCAAAGAATAGTCAGAAAACTGAGAAATACACCCAGGTCAACAAATTGGTAAATGATGCACACACATGAAATACCGCTGTTGAAGTAAAGAACAATACATTACATTTTTTATTAAAATATAGTAAATAACAATGGTGAAAGTGTTTTAAATTAACAGGAACTGAACAATATACTGAAGCAGCAGTACATCATGGTCAAGAGTTATCTAGCTCTATGTTAAAATGCAGATGAAGCAATACAAACGCTATCAAACTTTCTTTTCATTTACCAGGTCTGTTGGCACACACTAACAAAAAATATACAAAGTACTGTCTGCTGTACAAGTGTGTAGCACTTATACCTACTCTGTCAGCTTGCATGATAATAAAGGAATTAAAGTCCTTACAAACTCTAATAATAATCCATCCATTTTATGCTGCTTATCCAGGTCCAGGTCACATGGGCCGCAGTCTTAGCAATGATGCCCATTACTTTTCCCCGACACCCCCAGCAACTCCTCCTTTTGGGGGGCTTGGGAGGGTTGGAGTAAGGTGATGGGGGATACAGAGGCATTCCCAGACCAGATGGGAAAGTAATCTCTTGCGAAGGCTAGGGAGCGCCACTGAGCCCCAAACCCATACCACGAACACACAAAAGAGTCTGAGTTAAAATAAAAGGATATTTATTACAAGAACAAACAATAAACAGGTTGTCTGTCATTCTTTCACTCTTCATCTCTCTCCACTGCAGTTATTCCTCCAAGACGAGTGTTGCCTTCCTTCCTCCAAGCTCCAACTCGCCTGGACAAGTCAGTGCGTTCTGTTTTATCGAGGATCTGAAAGTACTTTGGGTGCCAAGGCATTGCCCATTGGAAGCACTTCTGGGCCATAAGGAAGTTCCAAACATTAAGGAGTGTAAGTCCCTGCAGCACCCCCCGGACTACAATTCCAAGCATTCCCTGCGGATGTCCAAATGGGTACCGATAACCAGGGAAGCTGCCACCCAACATAGGGGGAAACAATAAGCTGAAAATACTACTCTCCCCCATCCTTCCATTGTATTGCTGCCTCCACCTAGGTAAGGATCCAAAACCAATTCTAGCTGGGACACTGGTTTCACCATTTTGCCCCTCACACTCTCCAGCATGTGGTGGGTCTGCCCCAAGGTTTCCTCCAAGTTGGACATGCCTGAAACACCTCCCCAGGTATCTGGGAGACATCCAAATCATATGCCCAAACTACCTCAATTGGTCCTTTCAATGCAGAGAAAAAAGTCTCTTTTGAGTTTCCCCAAATGCCTTTCAATTCTCTAAGGCTGAGCCCAGATATCCTACAAAGGAAGCTCATTTCTGCTGCCTATATCGGCGATCTAGTTCTTTCGGTCACTACCTATTACTCGTGACCATACAGTGCATCCGGAAAGTATTCACAGCGCATCACTTTTTCCACATTTTGTTATGTTACAGCCTTATTCCAAAATGGATTAAATTCATTTTTTTCCTCAGAATTCTACACACAACACCCCATAATGACAACGTGAAAAAAGTTTACTTGAGGTTTTTGCAAATTTATTAAAAATAAAAAAACTGAGGAATCATATGTACATAAGTATTCACAGCCTTTGCTCAATACTTTGTCGATGCACCTTTGGCAGTAATTATAGCCTCAAGTCTTTTTGAATATGATGCCACAAGCTTGGCACACCTATTCTTGGCCAGTTTCGCCCATTCCTCTTTGCAGCACCTCTCAAGCTCCATCAGGTTGGATGGGAAGCGTCGGTGCACAGCCATTTTAAGATCTCTCCAGAGATGTTCAATCGGATTCAAGTCTGGGCTCTGGCTGGGCCACTCAAGGACATTCACAGAGTTGTCCTGAAACCACTCCTTTGATGTCTTGGCTGTGTGCTTAGGGTCGTTGTCCTGCTGAAAGATGAACCGTTGCCCCCGTCTGAGGTCAAGAGCGCTCTGGAGCAGGTTTTCATCCAGGATGTCTCTGTACATTGCTGCAGTCATCTTTCCCTTTATCCTGACTAGTCTCCCAATCCCTGCCGCTGAAATACATCCCCACAGCATGATGCTGCCACCACCATGCTTCACTGTAGGGATGGTATTTTCCTGGTGATGAGCGGTGCCTGGTTTCCTCCAAATGTGACGCCTGGCATTCACACCAAACAGTTCAATCTTTGTCTCATCAGACCAGAGAATTTCCTTTTGGCAAACTCCAGGCAGGCTGCCAAGTGCCTTTTACTAAGGAGTGGCTTCCGTCTGGCCACTCTACCATACAGGCCTGATTGGTGGATTGCTGCAGAGATAGTTGTCCTTCTGGAAGGATCTCCTCTCTCCACAGAGGACCTCTGGAGCTCTGACAGAGTGACCATCGGGTTCACTTTCTCTTCTCCCCTGATTGCTCAGTTTAGATGGCTGGCCAGCTGTAGGAAGAGTCCTGGTGGTTTCGAACTTCTTCCACTTACGGATGATAGAGGCCACTGTGCTCATTGGGACCTTCAAAGCAGCAGAAATTTTTCTGTAACCTTCCCCAGATTTGTGCCTCGAGATAATCCTGTCTCGGTGGTCTACAGACAATTCCTTTCACTTCACGCTTGGTTTGTGCTCTGACATGAACTGTCAACTGTGGGACCTTATATAGACAGGTGTGTCTTTCCAAATCATGTCCAATCAACTGAATTTACCACAGGTGGACTCCAATTAAGCTGCAGAAACATCTCAAGGATGATCAGGGGAAACAGGATGCACCTGAGCTCAATTTTGAGCTTCATGGCAAAGGCTGTGAATACTTATGTACATGTGCTTTCTCAATTTTTTTATTTTTAATAAATTTGCAAAAACCTCAAGTAAACTTTTTTCATGTTGTCATTATGGGGTGTTGTGTGTAGAATTCTGAGGAACAAAATGAATTTAATTCATTCTGGAATAAGGCTGTAACATAACAAAATGTGGAAAAAGTGATGCGCTGTGAATACTTTCCAGATGCACTGTAGGTGAGGGAAGGAAAGTAGATTGACAGGTAAATTGAGAGCTTTACCATTCGGCTCAGCTCCCTCTTCACCACGACTGACTGGTACAATGCCTGCATGATTGCTGATGCTGCTTCAATTAGCCTATCGATCTCCCATTCCCTTCTTCCCTCACTTGTGAGCAAGATCCTGAGATACTTAACTCTCCTCTGAAGGAGGCAGAGTCTCACACATCCTGGAAAGGGCACTTCACCCTTTTCCGGCTAAGAACCATGACCCTGGACTCTAAAGTGCTGATCCTCATCCTGGCCACCTCACACTTGGCTGAAAACTGCCCCAGTGTGTATCTAAGGTCACAGTTCCATGAAGCCAGCAGGACTACGTCACCTGCAGAAAGCAGAGATGTAATCCTGAGGTCACTGAACTGGCCCTTTTCCACACCTTGGCTGCACCTGGAAATTCTGTCCATAGAAATTACGAACAAACAACAATTTGGGGATCTGACTTACTGCTAGCAATGTGAACCAAGCTTTCGCTCTGTTTGTACAGGGACTGAATAGCCCACAACAGCTGGCCTGGTACCTAATACTCCTGAAGCACCCACCACTGGACCCCTCCAAAGGACACGGGTGTATGCTTTTTCCAAGTCTACAAAACATATGTAGACTGTTTGGGTATACAGTACACCCCCCAAATTCACGGGGTTACGTTCCTTGAGCACCTGTGAATTGTGAAAAACGACGAATTATGGATGTGGTTAAAAAAACGCCTATTTTTATAGTTTAAACCCTAAATATGCCCCCAAAACACTTTAATTTCATTTCAACCACAGCTTAATACATTACCTAAAAAAAGGTAATGTATTAATGGTAATGTATGTATAAAGGTAAACCCGTATACTGTACAGTACTGTACTGATATGTCACCCGCAGTGCTAGAATGTAAAATACCGATGTTACCGCTATATGTACTGTAATTCATGCAAGCGTGTTTTCATTGCCAGAAGCCTTAGAAGGTGCAGGGCGTTTCAGTGGCATCTTGGGGCTTTAACCCTTAAACTGCCACATACGTGGGGGTTAATGCATTCCTGGACGCCAAATTCTTTTTTGCTGCACTTTTTAAGTAAATGTCACAATTCACAAAGAAAAAGTGAAATTTTAATGGAACACATTTTTTTTCATGCAAAGAGCATTACAATTACTGCAACACTGATCATTTTACACACTGCTAATGAACTGTAAAAACTATTTAAAAAACTACTGGAACAATATGTACAAGGTGCAACTGACGCCATTGATGAAATTCAGTAAATCACCAAGCCAATTGCGCTTGAACTGGCTGTACACAAGCACACAGAGGTAAACGCTGATGCTGGCAGGCTAGTCTAGAGCAGCGGCTCAATCCCAGAGACAATGAAGCTACAGTGCTGAAGGGGCCGGCAGTGGTCATGAGCTGGCTGCTCAATGAATGTACGGCACTGACTGATCAGCTTCGGCATGCATGTAAATTAAACTGGGAACCGACAATAGCCGGTTGCGGTGTTCAATGAATGTACCTTGCCGAATATACTCGGCTCCTATGTGCTGGCAAATGGCTCCGGGAAACACGACTATAGCCAGTTGCGGCGGTTTAAGGATTAAGAAGAACAAAACGGAAAACACGAGAACACTCAGCTGGAAATGCGTCAAAGGTAGGGAATCCATTCGCGGACGGGTTTATCCATTCCCGGGAATTTGGGAATCCCACATTTCATTCCCGGGATTCCTGGGCATGACACAGTGCACGGGCATCTCACATGTGAACGGGTTTAGAACGACCAACGCTTATTTTTAATAAAACTACTGCAATATGTTGACACAAATAAAAGACTAACCTTATCTACAAGCAGTTCATGCTGTCATATAAGTACATGTATCTTTAGTTGTGGTAATAACAGCGTAGAAAGCACAACGTCCTCACAGGTGGCGCAGTGGTAGTGCTGCTGCTTTGCAATAAGGAGACTGTGGAAGATTGCGGGTTTGCTTCCCGGTTCCTCCCTGTGTGGATAGCGCTTTGAGTACGGAGAAAAGCGTTATATAAATTTAATTTATCATTATTATTAACGTCTCCAGCATGTGGTCGTCCAGGCAAGAACGCACCTTCGTGCAGAAGTACTCCAGCCACTGAGAAAGCATGCTCTGCTTCTACTGAAGTAGGCGGCACAGTCATCAGATACTGATACACTTGTTCTAAACAACGCCCGTGCTTGCCGTTGCTCTGAAACACCGCCATTTCAGCTTTTACTGATGCATCCAGTTTCTTGTCATCATTCTGTGATGGCAAGTTTCTTGGCACAGATAATGCGGATGCAACAGACTGACGCATTGCAATTTCAAGTTGCTGTTCAAAGCTGTTATCTGATGAAGAGCAAGCTGCAGTAATGGTGCCACCTTATTTTCAACTATAACTCTGTTATTTCTTGATCGATTTTTACACGCTATATATGCGAGCTTGGACGTTCCCGTTTTCCTGGGAATTACAGCAGTTTCATTCCCAGGAAAGCGGGAATTAAAAATGTCCGGGAATCGGGAGCCCGGGAATGGATTCCCTAGTCAAACGGGAGCAGTCAATCAACAGCAAGGAGAAATGAATAACGCTGTAGCGGTCCGGTGCCGCCAAGGTTCACACTGTCGAGAAGACGGTGATTTATTTATCTTTATGGAAGAGATTCCAGGGATGCACCCAGCCTTGACCCGACCTGCACGCACTCACAAACAGACAAAAACAAAGCAAACCGGTAATCAAACAGCAAATAAAGAATGTCATGAAAACAATGATACCACCCCTATTCCCCTTATGGCAATTATACATTAAATACAACAAAGCACAAACAAAACACGCAAAGTAAAGTCCATGAAAAATGGCAACGGATGAAATGTAATGATGAAAATAGATAGTCCAGAGATCCGCACGTTGAATGGGAATGTAAAGATAGTTCTACCGGTAGTTCTTGAAATGGTGAAGACAGGTTCAGGAGCGCTCCTTTCTTCGCAGGATGGCAATGAATCCACTTACAATCCTCATGTACACAGGCAGACAAATCCAGCCCCCAACCACGAAATGATCCAGGACAAAATGAATAAGTACAGGTAACCCAACAGAAGGCAGGCAGAGAGACAGGAACTTGAAACACAAATTACAAAAACTTTTATTTTCTTTTGGTCACTGGCCCCCTTTTTAAAAGCCGCGCTGACATCCTTTGACCCCAACAGCCCCTGCACCCTCCGCAGAAGACCAATCAGAGCCACTGCAGGGACTGCTGGGAGTTACAGTTTCAAATTCTAGTAGAGTACAAAGCTCTCGGATTGGCTACTTTCACCATCCCAAGCCGCGTTTTCCTCTACGGTTGCTTCCCGTTCTATCTACAGTGCAGTATTGCCACGGAAAAAGGCATAAAAAATTTCGGAGGATATTTGCAGTTTCTGCTAACAATTATTAGTTAGGTTCTAAGGAAAAATCTGCGAACGATTGAGGCCATGAACCCTGAACCGCGTTTTCGTGGGGGTCTACTGTACTCCCATAAACCCTTCAGAATCTTTTATTATAATTATTATTATGAGTATTAAAGCCTGATTTTTTCTACATTCAGTGACTGAAACAAGAATGATATCCCACATTTTTTTCTCTCCAAAATAGTACTGAATATACTTCCGCTTCTGGTACAGAGTTTCTACTAAATAACCTTGTACTGTTCAATTAAGGATACTATACCAATGAACTCAAACGAGATACAATAACTGGATATAAACAGTTGATAAAATAACCAAACACTGAAGGCTAATGGAAACAGAAGCATGTGTTTAAACTGGTTAAGCTTGGGTTTTGCCTAAAGAATTGATTTTTATGAAGCTGAAGTCCATTGACAAGGACATTATTATAATTATATTACTAAAGGACAGGTAACAGCAATCAAGCAATCATGTGCAGCAGCAGAGCAACAGGAAACCATCAAATTTGTATAAAGTCGGACTTCTTCATTCGATAATACCACCGATACTGATAAAGCTACATTAAGAAAGTATCAGTTGACTTTGACATTGCCTAATTAAATGTTAAAATCTAGACCATATTTTAAATTTAGCACACAGCTAATCTTGCTGTAAAAACTGAAGCATTTTTATACTCTAAGAGATAAATTTCCAACATAGTCACTTTTATATTTGACAATTTTGAAACAGCTAAGTAACAGAACTTCATCAGTTTCCATGTTTAACCAATGTATGAATTTAACTTCCATAGCACCTTCATTTATTTTAGTAGTGGTTTTGTTATTTCACTTTATTTCATATACCACATTCTAGATAGGTGCTGTGGTTAGGTGGAATGTAAGGCACTGATCCACATTCAAATTACTTAAATAAACCACACAAGTAGTTAATCAGTTCTTTGTATGCACTGTGTTTCACTTGTTTGCAAAATAAAGATATGTGTGTAAGGTTCCTCAGTCAGGAGCTGAATTCCACCTAGACTCAAATATGATATCTAAAGGATATTCGCATCAAGTCATATAAGATGTATTTCAAAAGCACAAACCAAGAGTGGCCAAAAAAAAAAAAACTCTACAGCACAATTACACTTTACAATAAATCTGTGAGATCAGTCTACTCAAATTGTCAAAACAGAATTTTTTCATATAGGATCATGCCTAAACTGGACAAATCAGACCATGCCACCAAATGCAGCAATCATGCAACTGGAAAACCAATAAAGAATGTCAGTGTGAAGCCAACAACATACTTCAAAGAAATATAAAGTGAGGTGAAGAATTGGATAATGAGTCACCAACACCACAGTAACTCCACAAAACTATCCTAGATGACAGACATGAAAGAAATCTCAAACTAAACCATGAGTTTGAAACAATGCATAAATATCTTATTGCAAATGTTTGTGGCCAGGTAAGCTCAAATGAGATGTTTTTGGATAAAAATAAAAATACAAATACAATTCTGTATCTGTCAGTGGTCGTCATCTCTATAGTCAAATATGTTGGTCACATTCTTGACAGGGCCATTGTAGAGGGGAGATACAGAGCAATTGGATTTTTTTTTTATCCTTAAAGCCAAAGGGCAGAGAGTTCCAAGTCACAAGCAAAGCATGCAGAGAAATGTTTTTCAGTATGCTTAAGAAAATATTTTTTAAAATTCCTTGAAAGCTCTACAATACATGATAATGCAGTGTCAAAAATATTTTAGGGAATATCATTGTGTGGACCTGCAAAATTCCTAGTCTAAACAATCTAGAGCAATGTTTTCCAAATGTTTTTATGGTGACCTCTAAAGTCTTCCAAATTTCACCTCCACTCCCCTATATAAAATGCCTGTATAGTTATATACTGTACATTGTAGTCGCCCATATATGCAGGACTGTGTAGTCAGCATACAAAACCTATGACTCCAACTCTGACTTCACAGTTTATGGTTCTATATTCTATATACAGTAATCCCTCCTCCATCGCGGGGGTTGCGTTCCAGAGCCACCCGCGAAATAGGAAAATCCGCGAAGTAGAAACCATATGTTTATATGGTTATTTTTATATTGTCATGCTTGGGTCACAGATTTGCCCAGAAACACAGGAGGTTGTAGAGAGACAGGAACGTTATTCAAACACTGCAAACAAACATTTGTCTCTTTTTCAAAAGTTTAAACTGTGCTCTTTGACAAGACAGAGATGACAGTTCTGTCTCACAATTAAAAGAATGCAAACATATCTTCCTTTTCAAAGGAGTGCAAAGCAAGCAGTCAAAAAAAAAATCAATAGGGCTTTTTGGCTTTTAAGTATGCGAAGCACCGCCGGTACAAAGCTGTTGAAGGCGGCAGCTCACACCCCCTCTGTCAGGAGCAGGAAGAGAGAGAGAGAGAGCCACAGAAAATCAATACGTGCCCTTTGAGCTTTTAAGTATGCGAAGCTCCGTGCAGCCTGTCCTTCAGGAAGCAGCTGCACACAGCCCCCCTGCTCACACCCCCCTACGTCAGCGCAAGAGAGAGAGAGAGAGAGAGAGAGGAAGAGAGAAAGTAAGCTGGATAGCTTCTCAGCCATCTGCCAATGAAATCAACTGGGCAAACCAACTGAGGAAGCATGTACCAGAAATTAAAAGACCTATTGTCCGCAGAAACCCGCGAAGCAGCGAAAAATCCGCGATATATATTTAAATATGCTTACATATAAAATCCGCGATGGAGTGAAGCCGCGAAAGGCGAAGCGCGATATAGCGAGGGATCACTGTACTCCTATATTTCTAATTAGACTCATATATTTACTGTTTATTGAAAGACACAACATACAAGACAAAGGCATTTCATCACTGCCAGTGTGAATCATCAGGGTACTTTTTAGTACTCTATCCTGTTAAAGTTTGGGTTTACAGGCTGTAGCAATGCTGTTGAGGCTAACAACAACAACAACATTTATTTATATAGCACATTTTTTTAGATGATGAAGAAACAGAAAAAATTCAAAATAAAAAAGAATTAAAATAAGGGAACACTAATTAACATAGAATAAAAGTAAGGTCTGATGGCCAGGGAGGACAGAAAAAACAAAAAAAAACTCCAGACGGCTGGAGAAAAAAAAAAAAAATCTGCAGGGGTTCCAAGCCACGAGACCGCCCAGCCCCCTCACAAACACTGAGTAACATTAAACATACGACTAAACTTACAAAATTAAAAAAGAAGCTACATTTTTATCAAAAGTCAAGAAAAAAATAGATAACTGAATCAGTGAATTTGAAATTGGAAATTTTAACAAATTATATTACAGTTTACTGTACATTTAGTTGGACTCATACATTTTTATCATTGTATTCCACCCAATGTTTCTACTCTCTGTAATGACTGTAGGAATTGTGTTGCTATCAATGCGTTTTCTTAACCTGCTTGTCCAGGGCAGGGTTGCTGTGAAGCTGGAGCCTACACCAGCAAACATAAGGCACAAGGCAGGAACAATCCCTGGACAGAGCCCAGTCTATCGCTAGGTGAACACACAGACACACACACTAGGCTCAATTTAACAATGACAATTCACCTAACATGCATGTCTTTGGATAGCAGAAGGAATCCGCAGTCTACTTGTTTTAAGGCATCAGCACTATGACTATGTCACCATGCTGCCCTTACCAAAAACATTATGTCAAAAAAGAGTCTATTGATAATAAATAGGCAGGGTTGAGATAATGTATCAATTTATTTTTGCAATATATGTTAATGCAGTGGAGTGAACAGCGTATATATTTCAAATACATTTTTTTTTTATTTTTACATAATTGTTACATCTGCATACAGACTGAGTTTGAGAGTGCACCAGGAGATAAACAAGTAAACGGAAAAAAGACCCAAAACTGGAAGGCCAAAAACAAAATCATCAAAGCAAAAACAAGAAATCCTGATCAAGTATTCAAAACAAAAAGTCAAAACCAGGAAACGATACGACTAAGAATCTTTTTAGAAATATCTGAAAAAGGGCATTAATTCCACAGCTCAGATAAGGAAGATAATTCCTGGATGGCCTTTTCTCCCATTGCATCATTACCCAAACATTGTGACCTCAGAAGACATACTGTATCCCCAAGCAGTCCTAAGGACAGGAACCAAACACAACGGCGATCACGGAAAATGCAAAATGGCAGATGAAACAGCCAAAAAAATTTGACAACTCCTTAAGAAAATGTAATTTACAAAAAAAAACTTAACATTCATGTTTAGGAGCTCCAAATCCCCTAAAATGAGACCTAGATCTCACAAATCCACAGGGGAAAAAAAACTTATTTAAAAAACAAAAAACAAAATCAGAAACCAAAACCCTAACAATACTATGTTTTACTCATTTTTTTTATCCCCTTTTGTTTGTTGCTTATTTGATTTTTAGCTATCTGGTGCCATATAGCATTTAGTGTACATGCTGAGGAGATCAATGTTTACCAAAGGCCACAATTGTGGTTTGTAGTTTATGTACACTTATAGCCCTACAAAAGCAATGGAGTCTCCATCCTACTATTGTTCTTTGTTTTCCTGTTGCTTATTGATGAATATAGCCACTTGCGCAAACTTCTCAGTATGTCAAGCAAGCAAGTTACTGCAGAACTGTGTCTACCTTCATCATAAATGAGTAAGTCTAAGGAAAAGGCAGGAAGGACTTACTTTTACCACATGAAAAATTTCTATTTATGTTTATTTAAATTATAAAAATGACTACAAAGTGTAAATGTGGCAAGATGTCTGTTATATCATGTCACCTGTATCTATAGATACTGTTTACATGAAGATCAAATCTGATATGCTCATAAATGTTAAAAATGGTGCACTTACTTTTTCTCATGACTCTAATAATACTTGGTATTATGGTATTACCCTAGATTTAAATTTTACATTCATTTATCTGCTTATCTAAATTTTTACATAAAGCAGCTTGCAAATACAAATACAATTTTTTTTGGCTATAGCTGTTGCTTACATGATACATGTATACAGAGACATATTTTTAAAACGATGTCTTTGAAACAAAGAACACTTTAAGTAATTACATTTTTTAACTGTTTGGAAACATCCCAGGTCACCAAAACATTTTTCATTTCTCAAACAATAGTTATATACTTGAAGCCTGAGATACTGCTATGTCATTGTTTTGCTAGTCATGCAGCAATTGTTATGCTTCTGAATAATAGACAACTTGGTACAGTTGAGACAAAAAAAAAAGACAAGTCTAAAAATCAAAGTGCTTGTGTAGTTATTCAGCCTGTAATACTACAATTGAGAAAAAGTCTTAGTCAAGGCCCATTATTGACTATTTAATAGTTGCACTACTACGATACCAGAACGAAAAATATAAACTTTTAATCAGACAGATTCATATAATCCTATGGCATCTCACATCCTATTGCTGTGGATCCCTTCCAAAATTATGCCAACTTAACTCTAAATTGCTGAAGAACCATATACAGTAATACTGTGTTCAAAATAAGCCTTGAAGAAAGGTGAAGGAGTAATAAGCAAAATTGGAAATACCTGTAACCAAAATTAATTTTTTCACAATTGTGGCATATAGTCGCATGTTAATAGCAACAAAAAGAAGAAGGCAGGAATTACTTTCTTGGCATGAATTTCCTGGGGGAGAAACAGAATTTCCCTGTTCACAAATACTGGTATAGGTGGAGTTCTCATGTGAACAACTACCATCTGTGGAAATTCTGGTGCTAGAGTACTATACCAGAAGTAAAGAATGTGTCTATATATGTTTTGGTAAAACACTGGCTTTCGGCACTTAAAGGGAGATGCAAGTGAGAACAATAAACAAACTTACTCAATGAAAGTTGTCTATTTGGACCTTCCTGATTTAATTGCTTCTTCTAGTTTCTTCTTTCTAGTTTAATTTCAGAAAACTATGAATGCTCATTCCCTTGAATTCTTAATAACACAAATGACATGACACAGCAAGCTCACTGCCAGATACATATAAACTTAGTGATAGCAGCAATAATAATTTCAACTCTCTGCACCAAAGGTAATTGTCCCTGGCAAGGATTATTTTGCAATTTCCACATGTACGTCACCATTTGGCATTATTGTTCTAAGCCTTACTGAATAACTGCAAATCTTCTCTCTTTGTTCTTGTCAACACTCTGTTAATGCTATTCATGGGTGTATTTTGGCTCATATAGACAGGATTTAAGAACAAAGTCATACATTTCACCTTTTTATCTTTGGTGTAAAAGATGCTCTTTTTGTTTTTTTTTTTACTTTTGCCAGAAAAAAAAAAATTGAGCAAAGTCCTCAAATCATTACCAAATATTTGCTATCTACTGCAACATTCATAAAGCTAGCTACCACAAATCACCCTGGGGATGAAACGTTGTTGTGTATGTATAGCTATGACTCAACATTATGTATTTTGAACTGGATACATTTAGAAAGTTTTAATAATGGCTTTTGCCTTATATTTGTTTGCAGTCTCATCGAATGTCACTGTAAGTAACTAAATTTTTTTACATTTTGCATTTTTTTTTAAAGACTTAACATGAAAACACAAAATTTGGAGGTCAAATGAATGTATGCCACAATTTCCAAAAAATAATTTTGGTTCCAAAAACACCAGACATATTCTTTAACACAAGCATACACATAAACAAATTTAATTTATCAGGGTTTTGACGACTTGACTAGATACTACTGTGAAAAACAATGTTTATTCACTTTGTTAAGTTAACATAAGCTTTAAGGACTTGTTATAGTCTTTAAGACAGAAGACAAAGTCTTATCCAGGAAGCAACAGAGAGCTATGTTTCACATTGCAGGAAAACACGTCTCAACTAATGACATCCTTCGCTCAATCATCATTATATAAATAATAAAAAAATAAATTAGGCTTATAGGAAATGCAAATCAATGCACCAACCTGATGGTAAAAGTCATCATCATCAAAAATCTCTTCATGAAACTCTTTGATTGAGGTTGCATTTTTTTCCAAACATTCAGATTCCTGTTTACAAAAAAAAGATATATAATCTAATGAAGCTTCAGATTGGTCAAATGACAAGTTTTCCAAAAAAAAAAAAAAAAAAAAATGCCATACTTAAATGTACATGCTCTTTCCTTTCACAATGAATGGTACATGTGAGTTGGCTTTCTTTAGGCTGAATTGGATCAGGGAACTTTACCCGGCCAGGAGGCCAATACAGTAGATGGACTAGGGTAGACAACAGTATATGAATACTTTTGACATTGATACGCTATGTGGCAGCATACCCGGGCTCCAGAACACTGCAAGTTACCCACAGAGCACACTAGGATTTTGAGACTCAGAATGAAAACCTGTTGGGTTCTTTTGGTGCCACCAGAGGGTGATACAGGGGTGTATACTCCCTACTTTGTCTGCCTTCTGCCTGACCTAGAAGTACTTCCTACACTCTTAAAAATAAATGTGCCAGAGAGATTCTTTACAATCTTTAGAGTGATGCGATAGGGGAACCATTTTTGGTTCCAAAAGACCAATCGACATGAAGCTTGCAGAACGAACTTTTATTTATTAAGATCTGTATCAGGCTCCATACAGTAAATTACAATTAATAGATTTATGAAATACCAAAGGGCCATGACTTAAAAAGACTATCTACAAGTGGGACTTACTGGTTGATCCTGCAATCTCTCTTTCAGGAGTACATCATCAGGCTTTGGCTCTGGATCCCCAAGAACCCTGTACATGGATCGCTTAGTCTGGGTTCGTTTTAGTAGTCTGTCTTTTGCCATCATTATCTGGTCAATCTGAGAAAGCATATTGCGATCAAATGCACTAAAGGCCTGAAAAAAAGCAAAGTATTAAAAAAAAAGGACAATTTTCAGTTATTCTTCACATAACTAGCAGTTTTCACTGAAGAAAATTCAGAAAAAGAGGCAATCACCTTTCCTATCTTGCCTGATGACAGTCTGGTCTTATCATGCCACTTCTGCAGTGTGCTGTTGCGATACTTTTGGAATGCTTTAAAACGTTTTGCTATGAACTCTGGGAATTCACTTGTTTCTAGTTTGCGTTTGGGTGGGCCTTTTTTTGGATGAACTTCCTCTTCCTGCTCTTCAAAATCATCATTCTCACTGGGAACATCATCCAAAAAAAAAAAAAAAAAAAAAAAAAAGACCAAAAACTTTACAATATGATTTTTCACTAAAAAGACACCTGTAATATTGTATGGAATTAATCATAAAAAGCATCAGGCAAGACAATGTCGCAGATAAGCAAAAAAAACAACAAGCACTCAGGGCAGTTGTCAAGTTTAGAAATACTGTCATGAATTATGACCATTTTATTTTTCAAAATAATGGAATATAGGGACATTTGGAGTAAGTTACTACATCAAAAATAATGGTTAAACATTAAGATAGAAATGAACATGTAATTTTCTTATTAATAGCTGCTTTTCAACTCCTTCATTAATATTTGTCCTAAATCTAAATTGAATAAATGGTTTAGAAAATGGAATTGCATGAAAGAAGGGTTCCTATAGCTTGCTTTAAAGATAATAATACTTCTGACTTACTTTGACTTACATTTTAAACAACAGTCAATTTTTTTACATAATGGTTTTAATCATAATAATTTTAAGAAGTTTACACATATTACACTGTTTCTAAAATTCTCATCCGTTATGCTGCATATGCAGTATTGCTTGAAAATTTAGGACCTTATTATAATTCTGTATAAGTTACACTTTTACTTTGAAATCTTGGCTCAGTTGGCCTTGGTTACTACTTTTCTGAAAGAAAGGTTCAAAGTCAAAACATTCTATAGATTCTTAGATAGTAAACAAGAATTCAGCTCATGTGCAATGCAAGTGAAGAGAAAGTTTTTCATTTCATTTGATGTTAATCTGGGGTTCCAGAAAGTTTCTTGAGATTTTAGAATCGGCTAAACTTAGTGGGATGGCCCATTCTTTGTATATTGCCGATTATTTGGAATTTTTACCATTTGTACATAGTCTGTTGAACTTATTTACTGTTTATTTTTCTTAGTATGCAGATATGTGCTAATCAGTTGATACTAAAGCTGCAAACATTGCAGTGACCCCTGAAATAGTTAAAACCACTTAAAGATTTTTCAGAACTACAGTAAGTGCATGTACAGTATAAGAGCAGATTAAAAAAACAAACAAAGAAAAAACTATATGGATATAAAGACAGGATGGTAAACAGAAAATACTTTTTTGTAGTACCGTGGTAAATGAGATTTCTAACACAGTCCTTTAAATTGAATTTCCGCCAATAGGTAATTCATAAATATGAGGAACCAGTATAATGATAATTAAGTATTTTAGAGGTGTTTAATGGTGACCACCAACTCTGTGGACATATCCTAAATCGTAAAGTCTTATAAGGAAAAGCAATTTCAGAAAAACAAGAAGAAGAATCAAAATGAGTATGCATGTGAAAAAGAAAGTACACTATTTTAACTTGATGATCCCAGTGGGTCAGGTAGAACATGATAGGTTTACCTACCTAATAGGTTTATTTATATTTTTGTTGAAGTGCAGTTTTCCTTTGTTACTCTAAGATTAAAACATATAATTGATGCAGATCAGCGTTCTTTAACCTTTTTACACCTGCGGACCGGCAAAAATAGGAGAAATATTTTGCTGACCGGCTGACGGCTAAGACAGAAATAAAAACCAATGTAGATAGTATTTTATTTATTAAATCTAATGTTATAAAATTACAATTTTTAGTTAATGCGACACCTGCTGCTCCTTCTTTGTTAGAAAATTTGATATACTTAGCTACAGCGTTATTTCTGAGAGACGAAGCGCTGCATTAACATCCATTTGATTTCTCTGTCTGGTTATTACTGACAAGGATGAAAAAGTCACACAAATAGGAAGTCGAAAAAAACGACCAACAATTTGATAGCTTTATAACTCAGATGGATATTCTTTTTCGAGTGATGTCCAAAATTGAGATAATGCTTGCGTTTTATGTCTGGACACCACAGTGACATCAGAAGACAACTCGATCAGCTTTTGTTTATCACAAGGATCAAGTGTGCATGATTTTATATCTTCCAAGAAGGGATTATTAATTTTACCTTTACGAGGATCCTCATTTTCAGGTAAATAATTATTAAAGTTTTCAGCTAATGCCCTTAAATGTTGACTTATTATGTTGAATATGACTTTCTGGTTGACATCAGCAGCTAGTGCTGGGCGGTATACCGGTTCATACCGAAAACCGTTTTTTATTTTTTTTATGATATGGATTTCTCTTATACCGCAACACCGGTTTAAATTGCCTAAACGACGTTCGGAACATGGCGCAGCGGGAAACTGTTCAAGTGGGGACCTTTTTCACTGCTACACTGCTAAACACAGATTTGTTGCACTAGGGCTCTTTTTCACTGCTACATCACCAAATAGTGGGCGGTAGCATAGGAATGCTGTGTGGTGAAAATGGACAGAGAGCCTGGAGATACTTTAGTTTTAAAAGGTCAGATGTGTAAATACTGTTTCTATACTACTGGATAATACTGCAAGCCAAGTTGTACTTGTTTTAAATACAGTGTAATGTACCTGGGTACTGTGTAATAGTGTGACGACATGTTTTCAAACCCCGTCATAAGTTATATAGCACATTAAATGCTTTGTGTTAAGTGATTCTTAAACTGACTTCTTCTTGCACTAAGAGGAGGCACTGGCAGCGATCGCCGCACAGAATACATTCACTTTATGATCTTCCTTCTCTCTGAACATTTAGAATGCTAAAATAAATACTTAATATAATTTTCATGGTGAAATGCATTAAAGCATGCATTAATCATATGGGGGCACGGCGGCGTGCCTGCCTTGCATTTGCATGTTTTTCTGGTGGGTTTACTCAGCGCTTCAGTTTCCTTTCAAAGTCATGTAGGATGTGGGGTTTTGTTGTGCTATATTGACCCTGCTAGTGTATGTTTTGCTTGTATTCATCCTTCGGTGTGCTAGCGACTCGTTCAGAGATGGGTGCAACTCTGGATGGATGGCATAATTAAACATGTATAACGAAGATATTTTTCAAGTTCTGAACACTCCGTGGGCTAAGTTTATAACTAGTTTTAATTTCACAAAGACGTTTATCGTGTGGTGATTGGTTATGTGGAGAAAGAAAAAGGACGGATAGGAACTGGGGTTTTAGTACGTCAGATAGAGACAGCACGCGTGCAATAAAGAAAGCCCGCTCAGAAGAACATGCATTGAATTCTGTGTTCGTGTCTCCGACCACCAGATCACAAACCCAACATTTACACAATATTTAAGTTAAACCTGTGAGATACCCATTCATACATCCAGTTTTTTGGAGCCTCGTTACACCTGCCATAAAGGTTTCTACACTGAACGTACACCTGGGGACCCCTTACTGCCAGGGAGCAGCACTCCCGCCTCACTACCGTGCTTGTTTAATACCTGCTTTAATGCATTTCATCATGAAAATGATATCAAGTATTTATCTTAGCATTCTAAATTTTTAGAGAGCAGGAATACCATGAAATGAATGGATTCTGTGCGGTGATTGCTGCCTCCTCTTAGTGCATAGGAAGTCAGTTTAAGAAGCATAGTGATTAACAACTGGGTCGGGGAACACAACACAAAGCATTTAATGTGCTGCATTAACTTATGACGGGGTTTGAGAAAATCAAGTAAATTAAACATTGATTTTAGGATGAAGTTTAGTTTATGACATTCTACTTTAATTATGAAGTAAACTATGAAAATAAAGTGGAAATGTTGACTTTAATCTTGACATAAGTGTCAAAATTAAAGTGGAAATGTCGAGAATAAAGTCAGCATGTCGACTTTATTCTTGACATATACCGGTAGTTTGTTTTATTTCGTCCCTCTTTACTGTATTTTTTTTTTCTTCACCGTGGCCCTAATGCACTTCCGTAGGGCTATACCACAAATAGCATTATACAGTAAATGCAAGTTGCAGTTATTTTATTTATGTATATAGCTTAGCTTGAAGCAAGGTCCATATTAATGCAGTTTGCCTAAATGATGGTACAGTTGGTAAGGATGTCATTACAAAGTTGTACTTGTTTTATTTTATTTTATTTTAATTTGGTGAATACTGTGTAATGCATCTGGGCTTGAAGTCTTGAAGTAATAGTGCAGCTATCAGTAATAATACTATTATTTATTTTATTGTTATTTATTAGTTTAAATATTATGCAGTTTATTGATGGTAAAGTTGTTGAAAAAGTCACTTTAACATGTCAGTGGACAGAGATAGTTAACATTAACAAAGTGTAGTTGGTTCACAAAAAATATTTACTATTTATTACTTTTCTAAGACATGTTCAGTGCAATACAAGTTTTGACAAGCACCTCTGGATATTTTACTAAGTCTAAATGCCTCTTTGGATGGTTGAAAATATGTTGTCAAAATCATAGTTTAAGTTTTTGCAAAATTTGTTCAATAAAAGGGTTCTATATTTTGACTGCAACTGTCATGCAATGTGATTCCTTCTCTTCATTAGTGTCACCCCCCTTGAAAACTATCACTTTATGGGGCCATGCAAACCTGTATTAATACTTGTGTGCACATTAAAATGTTTTTTTGTACAAAGTACAATTCTCATAACAGTGGAATAGGTTATTCTTAGCCAGTCTACTGCAGTAACTGCAGTGGAAAATGTGGTTAACATTCACTCATGCATGGGGAAAAAAATACCGTCCAATACCGTGAAACCGGGATAATTTAGAAAAATACCGTGATATAGAATTTTGGTCATACCGCCCACCCCTACCAGCAGCAATCAAAAGTTCTCCCAAAAGTGGAACATTTCTATATCTTCATCTTGTACTCGACTATCCCAAAGAGCCAGTTTCATTTTGAATGCATCCATTTTATTTTTCAATATAAATATATTTGTACAAGACCCTTGAAGAGAAATGCCCAGTGGCTTATCAGTAAAATGTCTATGCACCGAATGCAAATGATGAGCGAGTTTGGAAAGTTTCATAGTGTCATTTGACAGAATTTCGGAACATGCTAGACACAAAGGCCGTGGTGATAGTTCGGGGGGGGGGGGGGGTGGGGGGTTTTGGGGGAGTTACAATGAAACCAATCTTTAAATACTCCTTATCATAATGCCTAACAAAGTTTCCCTTTCCCTTTTTGGTTTGAATTGCACATTCCGAGGATTCAGCATATTTCTTTTACTTTTGTTTCTTCTAAACTTGAAGCACTAGTACTTGGTATATTTTCAGTACCATTACTACTTTTCTCCTGAATATTGTCCTTACCCCTACTAAAGAAGGTTAAAATGTTTTGCTGTTTGACTTTTTTTGTCTCCATTTTGTAGGGTTTCAAATTTTATGAAATAAATAACTTGTTTTCCGAAATACCACAATATTAGAAAACAATATGCACAAGCATGATAAAATAAGATTTTTTGCAATGTGTTTTCGACAGGTGAGCTGACTCAATACTGGCATTCAGCGGCCTCACATTTTTGCCTATACTCATAGTAGCGTGCAGCGTCCTGCTCGCCCAGCAACAATGTAGCACCTGAATCATGTAGCCATTACATGATTTGGGCGAAATTATTTAGCGGACCAGCAGGAAATTTCAACGGACTGACCACCTGTTGAAACACATAGGTGTAAATGATGCAGAGCTACAGGTAGTCATCATATTAAAATCAATAAGATGACTGTGTTTTATTTCTAAGTCATTCATGCCAAAAAGGTGATTAAAAGTTTGGTTCTGTTTGATGAAGAGTACTATAGCAGATTTATATCTGAAGATTGTTTTGATCACTACTTTAAACTTGTGCAATTTTATGAGCTCTACGCAGACAGAAAGCATGTTTTTCCGATTCCTTAAATACCTGTCATCTGTACTCTCCTTGTTGTCAACTAAATTCTTTGTGTCAGGATGCTGATAGAACAACTCGTCCTGTAGCTCCAGAAGTGACCTTTGCAGGGCTTTTAGGGCTTTGTGAGCTGTGAAAAGACAAAACATTACATGAAAAATGATAACACAAGGTGAAGAGCAAAATACAGATTGAGTACAGAATATTTCATTGTGGCCAATCTGCTGGATTTAACATTTATTTCGTTCCATGTACAAAGCATTATATTTGACTTAAAATATCTACAAACCCATTGAAGAAAAGTCCAAAAGAAATATCATAAGCTATAAGGAGTCAGCTCAATAATATGCCTGTTGTCTAAGTAAGGAGACATGTCCAAGATGTTATACAGGAAGAAAATTTAAGAAAATCCCTTTCTTCCCCTCTCTGTGATGAATAAGTAGCATGGTACTTTAACTGGTACTAAATACAAAATATGTACTTTTTGCTTGTGTATCATCAGTGCTCTTGTGCTACCAGGCACAAGCTTTGTTATCAATGAATTAAAAGCCTGATTATTTCAAAATGACTACAATTATACTGTAACAGTTTCAAATAACCTGTGAAAATAACAAACAAATTGTGTCTTCAGTAAATTTATCACAGTGTTAAGTCCTCAAAAGGCTTTTGTTTGTCTTCTTCTCTTCTTTAAAACAAGAACCCTATACTCAAAGAGCAGGTAATACAGTGATCCCTCGTTATATCGCACTTCGCCTTTCGCGGCTTCACTCCATCGCGGATTTTATATGTAAGCACACTTAAATATATATCACGGATTTTTCGCTGCTTCGCGGGTTTCTGCGGACAATGGGTCTTTTAATTTCTGGTACATGCTTCCTCAGTTGGTTTGCCCAGTTGATTTCATACAAGGGACGCTATTGGCAGATGGCCGAGAAGCTACCCAACTTACTTTCTCTCTCTCTCTCTTGCGCTGACGTAGGGGGGTGTGAGCAGGGGGGCTGTTCGCACACCTAGACGATAGGGACGTTGCTACCTTCTGTGTGCAGCTGCTTTCTGAAGGACATGCTGCACGGTGCTTCGCATACTTAAAAGCTCGAAGGGCACGTATTGATTTTTGCTTGAAAAACAAACTCTCTCTCTCTCTCTTTGTCTGCTCCTGACGGAGGGGGTGTGAGCTGCCGCCTTCAACAGCTTTGTGCCGCGGTGCTTCGCATACTTAAGCCAAACAGCCCTATTGATTTGTTTGCTTTTGTCTCTCTCTATCTCTGTGACATGATCTGCTCCTGACACGCACTCCTTTGAAGAGGAAAATATGTTTGCATTCTTTTAATTGTGAGACGGAACTGTCATCTCTGTCTTGTCATGGAGCACAGTTTAAACTTTTGAAAAAGAGACAAATGTTTGTTTGCAGTGTTTGAATAACGTTCCTGTCTCTCTACAACCTCCTGTGTTTCTGCGCAAATCTGTGACCCAAGCATGACAATATAAAAATAACCATATAAACATATGGTTTCTACTTCGCGGATTTTCTTATTTCGCGGGTGGCTCTGGAACGCAACCCCCGCGATGGAGGAGGGATTACTGTACAGTCCAGGATTCAATAAACAGATATACTAGGCCAAACATGACAAGACAGGTATAACGCAGCCTGACCCTATGAGAATCGGACACATTTACAAACATTATTGCTTTTTCTCTCTGACCTTAGTAGACATACACTGTAAATAAGCAAGTTCTGGAACTGAAACATGTTTCAGTGAACAATATGACAAACAAAAAGGCATACCAGAAAAAACAAACATTCAGAACCTTTTGTTTTAAATTTGAAATTTTCAAAGGAAAAAAAAGCCTTGCACGTTTAGCAAAATTTCCAGCCAAAACCCAGCACTCTCAAATTCCCAAGAGCCAGTTAAAATGCTTCATCAGTCAGAAGGCAGCATCAGGCTTTGCATTTAGGCCAAATAGTAGTAACAGTAATTCCAAATGCATATCACAATCAAAAGTATCAATATGCTAGCATTTCACTACCACATAATTTTTGAAACATTTCAAATATCCATCAAGCTATTTTAGCACAGGGTCAACTAAAAACCTCCATTCTCTCAAGAAATCTTTATTTTAAATTAGATCACATTACATCAAAAGCCAGTACGACAACATTCTAAAATTCAAACAACATTGTGGGAATCAGGTGGCAGGATGACACAGTGATAGCAATGCTGCCACGCAGTAAGGACAGCAGGGCTCAGATCCTGGATCCTCTCTATATGGAGCCTGCATATTCTCTCCGTGTCTGCGGGAGTTTCCTCCCACTTTCCAAAGACATGCAGATTAGGTGACATGATGACACAAATTGACCCCAGTGTGTTTGTGCCCTGTGATGGACTGGTGCCCTGTCTATGGGTTGCTCTATGCTAGTTGAGTTGGGCTCCAACACCCACCTGCTACCTTGGTCTGGATTAAGTGTGTTAGAAAATGACATGACAACAAAAACCAAAGACAATCAGAAAATAATTTGTCTACATTTCACTGTAGTGTACAGAAAAAAACAATCAGTTTTCCATTTATTACTTTAAATAGTGTGTGCATTTAAGATATATAAAATGTTCACATTTACATATATGTAGCTTGCAATACCCACACATATAAAAGTTTCAGTCTTGTGCTAGGAATAAATATTTTTCTGAATCCTGAGACAAGGTAAAAGACAATGATTTAGTATAATAAGACAGCAGTTAAAAGTTGCTGGCTCTCTGTCTATCACAATAACTTAATACTTGAGTAATATGGTTTGGAATTCAAACTGTCCAGCCATTGGATCCTTTCTTCAAACCAAGGTACCTAGAAACAGTAGAAGAGCCAAGCCCTTTTCAACAAACAAGAAACCTGTCCATGTTCCTGTTGTTCTACAGACTCTTGTCCCGATAATATTCTGCACTTATACATCTTAACAGCTGTTTGTTTCAAGAAAGTAAATCAGAATTAGAAGTAAAAAACTGAACAAAACTTTATATACTATGAGTATTTTGTCATTTGCCTTCTTCTTTGAGGTGTGTGTGTTTCTGAAATAAAAATAGTCTACAAGTTAAAGGAACCAGGTTTGTACAAAATACATCAGCAAATTTCCAAGATCTGATCTTAAAAAAGAAATACCAAGTAAGAGTATGCACAGGTAGTTGAATAAAAGTACCAGTATTTAAATAATGGTATTGTTATTTGGGTATTCTGTTTGCATATTGCATTCCTGGGAGTCAAGAAAAATGTGGCATTAAGAAAGAGAAGTTATATCTGGCAATATGTTTATACTCAAAGCAGCAAATAATTTCAAACTAAAGTACATCAGTTGATTTGGTTCAATTCAATTTAGCGTTGAATCACGTGAGACTGAAGCAGCCTCGAAACCCATTGACAGAAAAACCTAAAAACTTCAATAATTGCGTTCACTGTCCCAACTTGAAATTATCAGAGCTGATCACAAAAATGTTTAGAGATGGACATGTTGCCCCTCAGCTTTGTGGGGAAAAAAAGAGTTTAAAGAAATAATGAATTGCATGGACCGAGTTCCCTCCCATAAAGCCATAATTAAGAGGGCTAAACAGCAAAATAGCTACAGACAGAAAAATGAAGCTCCTTGCAGCATTTTAGAGATACATATCAACAGGGCTGCCAGATCGAATACAATTAACCAGATTTAACTAAAAAATAAACTTATCTGAATGCCCACATTTTATTTACAGATCACACACAGTCTATGTTAAAGTAATGGGGAAATCCTGATACTTCTCAAAGACAAAAATTGAAATAAAAGACTAAATTAAAAGTGCAGGTTGTTATAAGAATGCACATCCCCAGTACTCAGTGAAGCCAAACGTCTAACTATTAAGCTTCACAGACAGTTTGCTTTTCTTGGAAACTTACTTTCAGTTTAAAAAGTCATACGAAATACTCACAACAACACAATTAGCCATGATGCCACAGGAAAAAAAAAATCTGCCTAGTAGTGCATGTGCTTTCACTTCTAAAAATTTTTGAAGAGGTACAGGATTTTATGACATACACTTGAATGTATGCCTTACCAGGAGAAGCCAACAGCTGCAAAACTCATTATTAGATGACCAAACAGGACAAAAAGTAGTCGTGCACCCCCCTTAAAAATACTCACCCACTTCTATAGAAGCTCTATTCCTAGTAATGTAACTTAACTAAAACTACTGACAGGTTAGTGCAGTGTTACCCAACCTTTTTTCTGGAGTGGCACACTTTATGTAATCAAAAACATCGTAAGACACAATGCTGCTCTATTAACTACAAACACATTACACCTCTCATAAACATGGTCCAAAGTCCGAAGGGGCGGGACTACCAGAGAGGTTGGTAAAAAAAAAAAAATCAGCTCCGAAATCAGCATTCGCAGACTGGGCACTTAGTGAGCACTCTGGTTGCAACTCACAGCTGCTTGGTCTCTTTGCCCGCCCCTGTCTACCGCAGAAGCAACTCATATGCCCACTATCCACCAGCCCCGTGAGGCTCGCTGGCAACGACACATCCCAGCAGATGGACTCTTAGCAGTCAAGAGACACATCTGAAGTGCTCTAAAATAGCGATCACAGAGCTGTTTTTATGCCAGCTTCTCCAGGTAGTCCTGTCATCCTCAGACAAATCTCGACCTCCTACAGAGCTTGTCCCTCTCAGGTTCAGACCCAAGTGCAATATACTATTATTTCAACTGTACACCTGGATAGCTCTCATGATGCACCACTGTGCCACAGCACATTGATTGAAAAATACTGGGTTAATGTAATCTAAACTAGTTTTCTTGTTTTAGCTCTGTATTGAAGCTGTCATGTACAATCAAGACGACTCTTCTTCCAATGAATGTGAGTTGTGTTTGTACATTATGTAAATAACTACATGTTTAAAACTATGTATTTAAGAGTTTTAGTCTGAAGCTTTGTCTTTTTACAAGTGCAGGACACAAAGGCTTCAGTTGACATATGGTAATGGTGTTTAAAAAAAAAAAAAAAAAAAAAAAGGTTAAATCATTAATGTTGGTATGTTAGTTCTTTTATCATGAACTGAACGTTTCTCATTTTCCTAGTTTGGGGTCAAGTCAAGTGACTTTATTGTCCTACCATCCATACACAGTATTGCAGCATATAAAACCATAATATAACATAAAAACACAACAAGTAACAAACTGTACTATATACTATAAATAGTAATACATTGAAACAAATAGTAATACATTATAGCAACAATTACCCTAGGTTCTTGTCTATAAGCCGGACTCGTGTATAAGCCGGAGACCAAAAAATCATACGAATTTTTAAAATAAAATCTTATCATAGATAAGCCGGACTCATGGATAAGCCGAACGTACTATAACCTATAACTAATAGAAGGGAGGGAGGTCAGTGGTCTCACTCGCACCCATTTAATTTCTTTAAGGGGGGAGAGAGTGTGAGATATTGGCGTCTCTCTCACTCCCCGCATGGCGCGGTTGGAGCGGCCGGAGCGCGTTCTTTCTGCTCTGGGCGTCGCCGAGTCAACACGCGCGCGTAGCGGTCATTTAAATTGTGATTTTATATGTAAGCATATTTAAATATATATCGCGGATTTTTTGCTGGTTCGCAGATTTCTGCGGACAATGGGTCTTTTAATTTCTGGTACATGCTTCCTCAGTTGGTTTGCCCAGTTGATTTCATACAAGGGACGCTATTGGCAGATGGCTGAGAAGCTAGATTGCTTACTTTTCTCTCTCTCTTGCGCTGACTATCTGTGATCCTGACGTATGGTGATTGAGCAGGGGGGCTGTTCGCACACCTAGACGATACGTACGCTCGTCTAAAAATGCTGAAAGATTATCTTCACGTTGCTATCTTTTGTGCAGCTTCCTGAAACGACATGCTGCACAGTGCTTCGCATACTTAAAAGCTCGAAGGGCACGTATTGATTTTTGACTGAAAAACAAACTCTCTCTCTCTCCCTGCTCCTGACGGAGGGGGTGTGAGCTGCCGCCTTCAACAGCTTTGTGCCGCGGTGCTTCGCATACTTAAAAGCCAAACAGCACCATTGATTTGTTTGCTAGAGATTGTTTTCTCTATCTATGTGACATTCTGTGCTCCTGACACGCACTCCTTTGAAGAGGAAGATATGTTTGCATTCTTTTAATTGTGAGACAGAACTGTCATCTCTGTCTTGTCATGGAGCACAGTTTAAACTTTTGAAAAAGAGACAAATGTTTGTTTGCAGTGTTTGAATAACGTTCCTGTCTCTCTACAACCTCCTGTGTTTCTGCGCAAATCTGTGACCCAAGCATGACAATATAAAAATAACCATATAAACATATGGTTTCTACTTCGCGGATTTTCTTATTTCGCGGGTGGCTCTGGAACGCAACCCCTGCGATGGAGGAGGGATTACTGTATAAGCCGGACTTATGTATAAGCCGATATTCTATTTTTTAATTTTCACAACTTTTTTCCTTAGATAAGCCGCGGCTTATTGACAAGAACTTAGGGTAATAATAAAAAACAACAGCAGTAAAAAGTGTAACAATTATACTGCATATACAGTATAAGCTACTAGGAGCAGATCTGAGGGTAGTGGGTAGCACAGAGTTCAGGCTCTCCAGACAAAAAAGGGGTAAAAGCTGTTGCAGAACCTGGCAGAACTGGTTCAGATGCTACATTACCTTTTGTCAGATGGAAGTGGGACAAAAGAGACCGTGAGAGGGGTGGGAAGGGGTCCTTCACAATGCTGTTGGCTTTACAGCTACAATACTTGATAAAGAGGTTTTTAATTGAGGGCAGAGAAGGTCCAATGATCTTTCCTGCTGTGTGTATTATCTGTTGTAGGAGTTTGCAATCAGAAACACTGTAGTTCCCAAAGCAGACGGTGATGCAGTTACTCAGAAAACTGTCAATGGTATCCATGTAGAATGTGATAAGAATGGTGTTAGGTAAATTTGCCTTCCTCAACCGTTGAAGGAAGCAGAGATGCTGCTGTGCCTTCTTGGCTACACAGGTAGTGTTATTGAAGGAAGGTAGGTAGGTAGGTAGGTTGGATGGATGGATGGATGGATGGATGGATGGATGGATGGATGGATGGATGGATGGCTAGATTAATCCCAAGGGGAAATTTACATACTCCAGCAGCAGCATACTGATACAAAAAACAATATGAAATTAAAGATTGATAATAATGCAGGTAAAAACAGACAATAACTTTGTATGATGTTAACGTTTAACCCCGGGTGGAACTGAAGAGTCGCATAGTTTGGGGGAGGAACGATCTCCTCTGTCTGTCAGTGGAGCAGGACATTGACAGCAGTCTGTCGCTGAAGCTGCTCTTCTGTCTGGAGATGACACTGTTTAGTGGATGCAGTGGATTCTCCATGATTGACAGGAGCCTGCTCAGTGCCTGTCACTCTGCCATGGATGTCAAACTGTCCAGCTCCATGCCAACAATAGAGCCTGCCTTCCTCACCAGTTTGTCCAGGCATGAGGCGTCTTTCTTCTTAATGCTGCCTCCCCAGCACACCACCGCGTAGAAGAGGGCGCTCGCCACAACCGTCTGATAGAACATCTGCAGCATCTTATGTTGAAGGACGCCAGCCTTCTAAGGAAGTATAACCGGCTCTGTCCTTTCTTACACAGAGCATCAGTATTGGCAGTCCAGTCTAATTTATCATCCAGCTGCACTCCCAGGTATTTATAGGTCTGCACCATCTGCACACAGTCACCTCTGATAATCACAGGGTCAATGAGGGGCCTGGGCCTTCTAAAATCCACCACCAGCTCCTTGGTTTTGCTGGTGTTCAGGTGTAGGTAGTTTGAGTTGCACCATTTAACAAAGTCATTGATTAGGTCCCTATACTCCTCCTCCTGCCCACTCCTGATGCAGCCCACGATAGCAGTGTCATCAGCGAACTTTTGCACGTGGCAGGACTCCGAGTTGTATTGGAAGTCCGATGCATATAGGCTGAACAGGACCGGAGAAAGCACAATCCCCTGTGGCGCTCCTGTGTTGCTGACCACAATGTCAGACGTGCAGTTCCCAAGACGCACATACTGAGGTCTGTCTTTAAGATAGTCCACGATCCATGCCACCAGGTATGAATCTACTCCCATCTCTGTCAGCTTGTCCCTAAGGAGTAGAGGTTGGATTGTGTTGAAGGCGCTAGAGAAGTCCAGAAATATAATTCTTACAGCACCACTGCCTCTGTCCAAGTGGGAGAGAGATCGGTGTAGCATATAGATGATGGCATCCTCCGCTCCCACCTTCTCCTGATATGCAAACTGCAGAGGGTCGAGGGCGTGCTGAACCTGTGGCCTCAGGTGGTGAAGCAGCAGCCTCTCCATGGTCTTCATCACATGTGATGTCAGAGCAACAGGCCGGAAGTCATTCAGCTCACTAGGATGTGATACCTTTGGGACTGGGGTGATGCAAGATGTTTTCCAAAGCCTCGGGACTGTTCCAGGCTCAGGTTGAAGATGCGCTGTAGAGGACCCCCCAGCTCCGATGCACAGACCTTCGGCAGTCGTGGCGCTACTCCATCTGGACCCGCTGCTTTGCTGGCACAAAGTCTCCTCAGCTCTCTGCTCACCTGCGCTGTTGTAATTGTGGGTGGTGATATCTCTCCTATGCTGGTATCAGCAGAAGGATGTGTGGAGGATGCAGTACTCCGAGGTGAGAGTGGGTTAGGGTGGTCAAACCTGTTAAAGAAGTTGTTAATTTGGTTTGCTCTCTTCACGTCTCTCTCGATGGTGGCACCCCGCTTCGAGCTGCAGCCAGTGATGATCTTCATCCCATCCCACACTTCCTTCATGCTGTTATTCTGCAACTTCTGCTCCAGCTTTCTTCTGTACTGCTCCTTCGCCGCCCTGAGCTGGACTCAGAGTTCCTTCTGCAGTCGTTGCACTACAAGGAAGTTGGTGCGCTTGAGCAATTCCATCACAGAGTCAACATGTGCAGCAGGCTATGAAGAGCATGGGCCTTCCTGAAATTAGCAATAATTTCTTTCATCTCATCAACGTTAAGAGAGAGATTGTTGCACTTACCCCAGTCCGCCATTAGTGTTATCTCCATTCCGTAAGCTGACTCATCACTATTGCTGATAAAACCCATGATCATTGTTTTAGTGGTAAACTTAATGATGGTGTTAGAGCTGTATGTAGCCGTACAGTTTATCAATTAGCACAGTGAACAAAAGTGGTTTGCGTACATAGCTCTGGGGGGTGCCAGTACTCAGTCTAATGGTGCTGGAGATGGTGTTTCCAAAGCGGACTGTGTGGAGTCTCTCTGTCAGGAAGTCCAGGATCCAGTTGCATAGGAAAGCAGACTCAATTTCCATATAAACTTCTGTGGGATGATGGTGCTGAATGTCAAACTGAAGTCTATAAACAACATTCAATTCACCGTAAACTCTAGTAAAATAACAGTAAACTCCTGTGGTAAATTGATGCCTATTTGCATCAAAAGGAAAACAACTGATTTATAAATACACAATCAGCCTTTAAGAATTATTTCATACCGAAATATATCAATTGAAAAGACAAAGTTGCTGCTTGAACTTAAACTTCTCAGTAAAAATGACAGAGCAGATATTTTACACTGCTGAAAAAAACATGATTTTCCTGTCCACAAAATCTGACAACTTTGATGGTTCATTATTAATTAAAAAATAACTTTACTAATGTGAGTTAAAGTTGCACATTAGAAACCATTTACATTACCACTATTTTAAAAAGGGCAAAAAGGCACATACAATGAGCCAGGACTTTATTCGACAAAAAAGCAACAAGAAGAAAGCTGCACCTGAAACAATATTTCCTCAATGTCCATAATAAAGCTTCCCTAAAGGATAACCTGATTTGAGCTGTTTTCTCAGAATAGCTATCCAACTATAAAACTTGATTGTTTTCTATGAAAGATACAAACATGAATGTATCCCTCTGTGTGCACTGCAATAAACTGGCATCCAATCCAATGTGGAATCCTGTTTTAAGATAAATGGTGACAGGCCAACCTAAGGATGAATAGATAAATGTCTTCAAGTGATGATTTATGCAGGGGATTATATATAGAATATATAGTAAAATCAAAAAATTAATTTAAAAGAGAAGAATACGAGTACCTGTATGAACAAAATCTGAATTGTTGCAAGCTGAACTCTTTAAAGTGACTAAATGAACTTCAGAAATGGTGGCTCTTTAACCTAAAAGAGAATGATGGATTTAAAGGAACTTCATAAACAGATTTAATAAATGTGGGTAACAAACCAAATTATCGAATGTATTTTAAAATGACCTGCTACTACAAGGCAAAATAGTAAGGACACTGTAACTTTAACATGCATTTCAATTCAATATACCCTTGTGAAGTGCATTTTAACTTATAAGTCCTTTGTAATTACAAAGTCTAGTTGTGCATCTAAAACAATGTTGCATACATGAATATATTGAAATATGAAAACCCAAGCTAGAGAATGTCTTTCTGGGAATAAACAGGGGCAGACAGCCAACACTCACTTGTTTTCATTGAACCACTTAGGGTGACAGTGGTCACTCATAACCAAGCAAATTAACCCAAATTAAAACTGTATGATGACCAAAAGTAACAGAAAACAGCCAAAATGTTACCTGTAGGGATCTATAGACTTGAGTCAATATGGTAGGTATTACATTTCTTGAGTCTACCTTTAGAAAACTAAAAAATAAATATGGTTTTCTTTTAAAAGTAGCCAGGAGAAAGATTTCCGAAAGCAGCGTGACAGCATGGCTTAGGTTTGATAATACCAAAGTAAAGATGTCTGGGCATTTTGCACAAACACACATTTGGTAAAAAGGAAGAATAATGCATCATCACAAAATCCTTATAGTAACTGTGAAGCACAGAAGTAATGGGGTGATAATTTGGGCTTTCATATCCACAGCTCTAAGACATTTGGTAGTTATGGAGTGCACTGAGAACTATTCTTTATACCAAAGATTTCTAGAGGAAAATATGAGGCCAATTGTTCTATAGTTGAAGTTTGTCACAATAACCCTATTAACAATAGAAAATACTATAATACAGCTGAATGAATGAAAATGAACAGAATCAAGAATTTGGAATGGCTAAGGTATAAAGTCCAAACATCAATCCCACTGAGACGTTGTGGTGGGACCTTAAGAGATGTGTATAAACACAAAACAACGAAATGAAGCAATGTTATAAGGACAAGCTGACCAAAATTAACTCAGTATGGTGTTAATGAGAGATAAACACATACAGAAAATGTTTTCTTAAAGTCATTGCTGCTAAAGGTAGTTGTACAGGCTGCTGAATGTGGGGGGGTTTTGGTTTTTCCATACATGGCTTTTGAATGATTGAGACCAAAGCACGAACCAGCCCATTGCAGTCCATCACAGGGTCCACTCAAACAAACACAAACATTCAGTCAATATAGAGTCACAATTCAAACTAGGACACACATTTTTTGAGATGTGAGAAAGAAACCTATCAATAACAGTCAATAGGGAGAACTTACATACTTCACACAGACAACAACTGTCTAAGACATTCAAATCCAGAAAGCTAAATTTTTGAGACACTAACGACAAAGTAAAATCTATAAATTGTATGCCATCTTATGTTAGACTCCTCAAATTTTAAGACGTGGGGAGGATTTGATGATTTTTAAGTCCTGATGCATAAAAGCAGAAAACTAAAAAAAAAAAAAAAAGGGCAACCTTTCATTATCACAATTGTAACTGTATATTTATGTGCACATACTGGTTGGTGTTTTTGTATTTAATGTTATGTTTTGCTACTGGTAGCTGTGAATGAAGCCATTTTACATTTGCCAGCAGGCAGACTGTTGCCTTATTTTTTCTTTATTAATCATATTTCAACTACATACAATCCTAGATAACACATTTTATAAGACATATGAAGAGCGTAGAACTTATGTTTTACCATTATTCAGCAAAGGAATTTCAGCTAACCATATAACATTATAAATTTATAATTTAAAAATCACAAAAATAAAAACCAACAAATGAAAAAAAATGCAATGAGAGCATTATAATGTCACCAGCAATGAAGTTAATTATTCTTTTTATGTTTGAAAAGAAAGCTCTACAAATGGTAATCTTTGTGCGCTTCATTGTACCTTAATTTGTGAATTTAATCATAGGTATAGTCAACCTTGGATCAGTTAGCAGTATACACAGATATACATACATCAATCTTTCTAAGCAATTATTTTTGGCCGGTGTGATTTTTTAACGCATGTCAAAATGGATCATGTGTACTCATTTTAAGTTCCAAACTGGTCCATCACTGCCATAAAACGTGGACTCATCAAAAGGAAACACATACACATATTTGATTAACTGTTGTGTGGCAATAATGAACATTAAAAATGTTATGACCACTGCTCTTCTGAACAGGGGTGAGATTCTAGGATATGTTCATGCTTGTAAAAATGGGATCAAGATATAAGCAGGATAAGAATCATCCAGCTGAGATCTGTTTTCATTTTGGGGAAGCAGGCATGTGAAGTTGCAGCCTGCACATCTCTGTGACTATTTCTTGAGAGAAATGTTTAGTTAAATAGGTAACTAAATCACTAATCAAGGTACCATGTACAGATTTGTCTTCCTTTATTGAGTATTACTTCACAAAGTGACATAGGAGATTGTTGAGAACAAAATATTGCATGAAACTGCATTACAATGTGTGATATGTTGCTCAGCTATAACATGGAGGTGCTTCATTAATTAGGGTGTAATGTATCACCTCTATAGGGAATACTGCCCTAACTCAATCACATATTAAATCAAAATTACCAAGATAAGAACTACATTATTTCAAGAATTATTCCAAACAAAGTATTACAGAGTATATTACACTTTGTAGCCAAGCTCAAATGTATTCTAATGCTTATGATAAAATAAGTCACAGAAAATAAGAACTATCACTTTAATTCAGTACACATTTGAAACAGCATACAAAAACATCCAGGACACCATGGGCTATGCTATCTGTGAAATTCTAGACACTTGTTTACCACTCACCATCCCCCAGATCATAAAGAATAACTTTAAGTGGACTATGACAAAAATGGTTGAAAACACTGCATGTATTAAAGTACCGTTCTTTTAATCTGTCAACATAATCTGACAGATTAATGGCAGAGCATGAAATTTACAGTTTCTCTACACAAAAGTTACATATTTTGGGAGGAGCTTACAAAGCTGAGGATTATCCACTGTGTTTTTACAAATATATTTTATTTGATGTTCAATGCCAATTTATTAAATCCTCTTACTTTTCATCTTTAGTAAGACCTTTAGAGTTAAGATGACAGGTCAACTGAACAGCATTGCTCACACTTCCTCTGTACTATAGTTTTTTTTTTGACTATTTATATACAGTATACTTGATTGTAAAATTTTATATAATGAGACACAGTTTAGTGAACAAAACCATCACTATAAAAAACATTTTAATTTTGTCTGACTGTTTCCAAAAAAAATAGCTATTTTTAATTATATACAACATGGATAAAAGGCAAGAACATACAGAAAAATTAATAATTATTTTACAAAGGATAAACCCATCTAGAAGGAGTTATTATTTGCAGAATAACTTCATATCCAATTCATGTGCACGCATTAAGGCTATATTGTATTTTGAAGCATACCTATGCATGGACATGATAAGCCAATGAAAAAACTGAGGGGATCTTTTCCTGGTCATGCTGTCACTTGGTAGGTGTTCAATGTCACAAATGATGCACTTCAATTTAAAATTTCATTGCACCAGGTTAGTAACCTTTTGCCATCAAGAATGTGGCCTGTTCTTTAAAGGGACAATTTGGGGTCATTTCCTAGACCCTTGTTGAGGCTCTAATGCACTAAGATCCACATTTAAAAAGAAAATCTCAGACAGTGAATATGTTAGCAAGGAGATAAATACACACTACTGAGACCAAGTATATTTTGTACTGTCTCTTAAGTTTATAAAATGGCTCCATTTAAGTGGTATGGCCTATAAATATAATATAACCAACACAGGGTTCATTTTTGCCCTGTGCCCAGGATTGCTGGGATAGGCTTTTATCATATGCAGACCTGTGTTGGAATAAATGTGTTCAGAAAATAAATCTCTGTATTCTATAAAAAAAAAAATCTTGTGACGAGACACTTCCGGCAACGAGACATGATCTTTTGCAGAGAGATCTTTCAGAGACAGAAAGACACTTTCACTTCCCGCGAGACAGACAAGTCATGTCATACTTACAACCTTTGGAAGCAAGTCTCGTGATGCACAAGCAGAGCAGGTTAGAGATAATGGAAGTAGGAAAATGTATCATCGTTTAAGAGGGTTTTCGAAGAAGCGACCGCATCTCCTTGGTGTGCGTTCAGCCTCCCTCTTCACAATGGTGTGTAATCTGGGGAGGGGTTAGAGAGCGAAGCAAGCAGGGGGCAAAGCCCCCTAGTATATTCTGAATAAAATCATAGTATATAAATGTCCGATTTTCCCCATCTCCCACCTTCCTCTATGCTGGAAAATGTATTGCTCAGTCTCAAGGATTCAGACAGCATTTCTGCAATATATAAAAATATTTTACAGTCCCTCCCTTTCAAAGATCCAAGAGGACAATGGGAAAAGGATCTCTCACTCAAACATATCAGAAAAGGAGTGGAAGGTAGCAATGCAGAGAATTCATTCGAGCTCCATATGCGCAAAGCATACAATTATTCAACTCAAAATTATATTATCGAGCACATCTGTCTCACTTGAAATTGTCCAAAATGTTTCCAGGGCAACCAACCTACAATCAAGCTCTAGCCTCACTGGGTCACATGTTTTGGGCCTGCACCAAATTAACATCATTCTGGACAAACGTTTTAAGTGCCTTTCAGACAGCCTTGGTGTCATAATCCCTCCTAATCCACTAACAGCTGTGTTTGGTGTTCTTCCAGATGGGCTTAAAGTGGAGAAGGACAAACAAACTGTTATTGCCTTCACTACACTATTGGCACGCACTTATTTTGCTAAACTGGAAGAATCCTAACTCTCCTCTTTTACGTCAGTGGGTAACTGATGTTTTATAATTTTTGAAATTGGAAAAAATCAAATTCTCACTTAGAGGATCTGTGCAGAACTTTTTCAAAACCTGGCAGGATCTAATCAATAATATTTTAGAATAAGCTCTTAAAGCACTGAGGAAGTAGATTCTCTCCCCATTTCTTTTTCTTCTCCATTTCTCTGTATTCACTTAAACTCATCAATTTATTTATTTTTACTGTTTTTAAGTTGGCCATGCTCTCTTTCTCAGGGGTGGGGGTTGATTTGTTTTCAATCCTATTTTTTTGTAAAAATTGATCTATTTGTATGGGATGATTACAATAAAATTAATAAAATTTAAAAAAAAAAGAATATAAAATGAATGCAGAAAATAATTGTTTTCAGTGCATTCATGTAGCCCTTGTAAAGTATATACTTTAAAGTTTAAATTTTGAATAGTCTGTAAATACCTATAAACAGCTCAGCAACTAGAGGAAGTTTGCTTGCAATTGTTATACAATTATACAATCTGTCTTGTGTGACATGTCAGGCAGCCTTTGAAGCATCGCACCGTACCCTGCGCACTTTACCAGAAGACACACACACACAGACACATGGACGCACACAGGGATTTTGTTAAAGAGAATAAAGCCCTTTTACATTTTTTTGCAAAAACCTTTGGGAATAATACAGTGGTCTGTTAGAAAAAAATGTAAACATGTCATTAATAATTCAAGTATTACTTTTCCATTAGCTACTAACTTGAACTCTGGAAGCTATTTACAAAGCTAAATAGGAAGGGACTGCTTACTTTTGCTTAAAGGAATATATCCCCCCCCCCCCCCCCCCTTTCACTAGACAAGAATCCGGTCTTCAGTTCAGACACACAGTATTATAGGAATGTGTCTTTTCTGTTTATCAGGTACAATTGGTTTTCCAGAAGTATTATGCAAAAAATGCATGCATTTTGAATTCTTTGAGCAAAGGAATGGAAAAGGACATGTGATTTACACGGCATGACTTGCATCAGGATTTTTTTCATTTTTTCTCATAGACGTTTTTCACATTGTTTGCCACTGACTATATCCACTGTTCAGTACTGGTTGCTACTGGGTCTTGTTCAGGTACAATCTTTTTTTATGTACTTTCTGCATGAAAACATCAGGTCGAAAATTTTTCTCGGCCACCACTACAAACTACATAGGGTAAATAACATAAAAAATATTTTTGGGTGAAGTGTTAATTTAAGCAAGTGAATTACTGGATTGAATCTAATTCACCATATATATGAATATTTTCTAATGACTTAATCAGAAACTTCTTGCTGTCAATGAAGCACTATAGAGAAAATAATGTGCTAAATGGTAAACACATTTTTAGAAGTTCTTTTAAAAAGTGTGAATATATTTCTTTTCTGTTTGCAGAAGATTTCAGAAAAACTGAGGAGTATAAGTAATGTTGCAGCTACAAAAACTGAGGAGTATAAGTAATGTTGCAGCTACACCATCTGATGCTATTTAGATATTTAAGTACCAAAAAGAAGATAATTCTCTGTAATTTAGAAATATTTTGCTTTCAGAAGTGTACTGTGCAAAATGTTAAACCACTGCAGGCAAACATTTATACAGCCATTTAAAATTCAACCACATTGTCCAGTATGAGGAGTGAATGAAAGCTAAGCAAGCAGCACTAAGTTCCAGTAACGTTAGGTCCGCAACACATATACCCATTAATTACTGGTTTATGCTAATGGATTTGGGGGACAGCAGGCTATCAAAAGAAAAATCACGTAACAGTAGCAAAAATAAGAGAAGTCATCCCCCTCCTGCAATTATTCTTTCAAAGTCACAATACATTTACTTTATTCTAAATGTCAAACAAAAATAAAAAGACCTGAAACAAGTAGCGCTTTATGCAACCAGAACTGATTTGTGGTTGAGTAGAACAATAGAAACATGTTTAAAAATAACAGTTCATTATACTGATGGGGAATATATGCTGAAAAGCAGATGCACACAATGCTGCCACTTTAAATGATTGCACCTTTCATTACAAAACTTTTCTCAAGAACGGGGTTGACACTGCTCAAATAATTGAGTCTGGTAGCAGAATGTAACAATTTGTTACTATCAAAATACTTCTCAAGCTTGCTATGTATTAATATTGTTGCATTTAATGCTTTTATTTACCACTGCGCCAGAACTACAAATTTGTATTTAGATTAACTTCTTAATCTTACATTACTGTCATTAAGGTTTTATCATGTACTTTAATTTTTACATACACATGCAAGTTTTGTTTTATTACAGCAGAACCCCAATTTAACATTCCCATATTTAACATTTTCCCACATTTTACATTTTTGAATGGTAAGTGGTGATGAGTCTAGCTTATCAGGAGGAACATTCATTTTGGAAAAAAGGGAGGAATGTTTATGTTTTACATCATTTTTATTATATACATATTTGTATATCAGTAATTTACTGTATTTATTGTGTCACATATTCACATCAGAATATCACGTTCCCAATGCATCATCAAGCACCAAGATGGTGCAAGAGGAAGCACAACCTCGCCCCTTCCAGCCATAAGGCTATAAAAGTCTGACAACTCCTGATATTGGCATCTCATTTTGACCCAAACTTGGTAAAAGGAGGGAGTTTCCTGTGATAGACCTTTTTTTCAAATGGATTTAAATTTTAATTAGAAAAGTCAAACTTAACAAATCAAACAAAAGTAAAATTCAACCCCCCTGGAAACATTTTGGAGAATTTTAAACTAGATAAATGCGCTCGATAAAAGATTTTAAGTTGAATGATAGAATGCTTTGTACATATGGAGCTAGAGTGTATTCTGTGCATGGCTCCTGTACTGAAATATTAAGTGACAGATCCTTTCCCCAATGTACTCTGGGGTCTTTGAAATGAAGAGACTTTAAAATATATTTGTATAAATTGTAGAGATGCTATCAAAGTTTTAATGACTGATCAATATTTCTTCTGGAATAGAACAAGGTGGGAGGTGAGGAAAATTGGGCAGGTTCTGTTTAGCAAAATTTCTAGCTTGAAAGTAGTGGAAGAATTGTGTTGATAAGAGGTTGAATTTCAAGCGTAATTGTTCTTAGGATGCAAAGATATTACCGATGAGTGTTTTTTTTTTCCCCTAAGTGTTTTAATCTTGGACATTTTTATGCCAGACTTGTGCATATTCATCGATTTGTGTTGATGTCCAGGTCTTTATAACTCGTATATTTGCCACCCAATAATAGAATTGAAAGTTAGGTAGTATCATGCCCCCTTCTGCTTTAGGTCATTGTAGAGTTGTCCTTTGCATGTGTGAATGTTTCAAATTCCAAATAAATTAAGTTATGATTAAATCTAATTTCTTAAAAAAATATTTGGTAATGTATATGGGAATGCTTTGAAATAGGAAGTGAAGCTTGGGAAGGATAGTCATCTTAATAATGCTGGTCTACCCTCCATCTTACATTAGCAGGGAGAATCATCTATTCATGTCTTGCTTAATTTTTTCCATTCAGAGAGTAAAACTTTGTTGAAAAAGAGTTTTATATTTGCTTGCGATATTTACCCCTAGATATTTAACCTGATCTGCTAAACCGAATGGAAAGGTGTCCAGTGTAACATTTTGAGCTACAGAATTCACTGGAAAGAGCACGCTTTAATTCAAATTTTGACTCCACATATATCTTTTGAAATTCTGCTAATGCTTTGGCACACAATTATGTGGGTCAGAATGTACTGTATAGTACCATATCATCTGCATATAGTGATATTTTCTGTGTAAGTCCTTTTCTCAGACTCCTCTTTATCTCTGATGCATTTCAAAAGTATACAACCAGTGGTTCAATGGTGATTGCAAAGAGAAAAGTTGATAAGGATCATCATTTTTGAGTACCATGTTCTACTTTGAAGTAGTTTGAAATAATGTTGTTAACAAAAACGGAGTCTTCTGGATTAGTGTAAAGCAGTTTCATCCATGCACATATGTTTGAACAAAAGTAAAATTTGTGCAATTTGGTGACTATGTAGTCCCATTCAACAATATGAAATGTTTTTCTGTATCTAAATATAATAAGATCTCTGGGGTTTTAGAATTAATGGCTGAATATATTACATTAAACAAACAACGAAGGTTAGAATTTAAGTGTCTGCCTTTAATATATCCAGTTTGGTGTTGTGGTATTACAGAAGGAAGCACTTTCTCAGTCCTTCTGGCTACAAATTTGGAGGGTATCTTAACATTGTTATTCAGAAAATAATTGTCCTTATTTTTCTTAGGAAAATGGTAATTATTGCTTTGCGAAAGGTATGAGGTAGAATTTTGTTGTCTTAAGCTTCTATAAAGTTTACTAATAATAGTGGAGCTAACTTATTTGAAAATGTTTTATAAAATTCCACTGGGTAGTCATCAGGGCCAGCTGCTTTCCCACTCTGAAGTGAGTTTATAGCATCTAGTAATTCTGAAAGAGTCAGAGGTATATCCAGTTCCATGGCACTAAAGAGTATCTAGCTGTGGTATCTGTAATGAATCAAGAAACTCATTAGATTGTGTCTTATCTTCTTTAAACTGAGTAGAATATAAGGACTTATAATACTCTCTGAATGCGTAGGTTATATTTTTATGGTCAATTTTATCTCTGTCTGTGTGGTTAATTGCTGTTATTGCATTCATGCTTGTGGATTTGTTGGGCTAAGATCCTACTGGCCTTCCCTCCATGTTCATAATAATGATGTTGAGATTTAAAGATAATTTGTTCCATTTCTTTAGTGGTAAAGAGATTAAATTGTAATTGCAAAACCTGTCTTTTTCAATAAATGGAGACCTGGTGTATTCTAGATCTATTCTGGTAATTTCAGTGATTAACTTGGATGCCTTCTTGGTTTCCGATTTATTTTTGTGAGAAAGATATGAAATAATCTGTCCTCTTAAAAATGCCATCAGTTTCCAAGAGACATCTGAGGATGCATTTGTCTCAAAAAAATAATCAATTTGCTTGGAGTTAAATTCTGTACAGATCTCATCAGCTAATGACAGGTTTAAAATGCCAGCTAAGAGATGAGTATGTAGGATGCAGTAATTTAAGATCCTTGATCAGAGTGGCATGGCCAGAGATAATAGCGTCGTACTTACAAGATTTGACAGTGGGCAAAAAATTATTGTCTATGAGGAAATAATCAATTCTTGAGTAACAATGATGTACAGGTGAGGAAAAGGAGTATGCTCTTAGGATAGGATTTAAAAAGTCTCAATGAGTCTGATAAATTATGATCCATTAAAAGCTATGTAATTATTTTTGCAATATTAAATGATATCACTGTTATCGTGGAGGATCCATCCAGGTCTGGATTTAAAACACAATTAAAGTCTCCGGCCATCATAACTTTGTGAGTGTTCACATTAGGGATGGATGCAAATACAATTTTGGAAAAAAGCTCTATCGTCCACGTAAGGTGCATAGATATTAATCAAAATCATTTTATTATTGGTGAGACTGACAAAAACCATGACATACCAACCTTCAGAATCTGATTGCATCTGACACTACAAATGGAATAGTTCTGTGCATTAAGATTCTCCCACCACTGGTATTGTTTGTGTAGCCGGAGTGAAAAATTTGGCCAGACCACTCTCTTTGCAACTGAAACAGGCCCTTACTTAGTAAGTGGGCCTCCTGTAAAAATACTATCTTGGCATTTAGACTTGTTAAGTGTGAGAGTACTTTCTTTCTCTTTAATTCATGATTGAGACCCATGACATTCCAGCTCACAAAGGTCACTATTTGGTCACATAAATATTGCTTCTGCTGACATTATGTAGTTTTAGGTTAAGGTAGTACATTGTTACATATGATAGCTTTGACAAAGATTTCATATTATTGCCATGTGAAACAGCTATGGAGCATATTGTTATGTTGGCTCTGGCAGTTATTGGGGTAAAATGGAAAAAAAAAAAGAAATAGCATTGCTCTCTTTCTCTACTGGTCCCCACCCCATTGTACCTCTGCAGGTGAGGCAAACTGCACTTCATAAAGTCCCAGCCTCTGACATGCAAAGAGACAAAGTACACCTAACGCAAACTGAAAACCCCAGCAGCAGTGTAGAGAAGGTTAAAATATACATATCTTGTGAGGATACAGTCCACATACAATAAACTAAGCATATACAAGTCAATAGCTGGCTACTTTGTGGTAGCCAAAGTGCATATAATTAATGGAAGAATTTTCAATATAATTACTAAAGCTTAAAAAAAAGAAAATAAAGAATAGAATAAAAAAATAAAATGAATGGAAAAATTGTCACATTACAAATGGCCCAAAATACAAGCTTCAAGTATAATCTTCTTTGCCTTGCAGGAACATGGTGTGACTTGTGGTCATGTGTTTCAAAAGAATGTCGGGATCAGTTACCTTATCTCTTTATCTACTTCATCCAGAGAATTAAAAATGTAAAACTGGCTGACCCGCTCTCAAGAGCCAAATACTTCTATGAAGTCAAGAAGGCTGCTTTGATTGATTTCTGTTTTGTGCCCTCAAGCACTGAATTTGATTTATAACTGGTTAAGAATTAAAAGTGGTGACCCCATTGGCACCCCAACAATTTGGGACTTAAACTTGTGTTTGTTTACCCACACCTGCATTAAAATACATTGACACAAATTTTCATAAGTGCGCTGTATCTTTATTGTAACAAAAAAAAAGTATTATTAAAAGCTAATTTTTTTACAAATTTTTCAACTAATGCAGCATTAAAAAATTAATATGAAATTGTTAAAGTGGTTCTGTGAACAATGATAGTTGTACTGCGTGCCAAGAGAATAAAGAACATGCAGATGGCAAGACAAGGTGCATTTTTCATTGTACTGTTAATTGAAATTAATAATCTGAATTATAATATGAAAGACAATAATCATCAATTATTAATTTTATCATTATTGTGTTCACCTATTAAAATGTTAAATTCATTGGATGTGCATGCAATATCATAAAGATGGTCAGCACAAGCCTTAAATACTCAAGGACAAACTACATCAGGCCCTCTTAACTGTTGACCAAGTGAGGAAATATGGGCAGTCCATACTGATGGTCACAGTTGGACTTGTTACTGGCCATAATAGCAGAAGTGGTAAGAGTAAAATATGTACTGGGATGCATGCAGTATGTGGATAGAGTAGAGATGGTGAGTCAGTGAATTGGATTAAATCAGCATCTCTGTGATATGCGCAGCAATATCTTACGCACAAAGACCCACCATCATCTAGGAATCAACAGTACAGGTTGAAAGTAATTTGACAAATATTTTTCCTGGATGGTGCTAGGTTCACCTGATGCAGGTGGGCTAATAATATGACTATTAAAATATACATGCAAATCTTCCTTTCCATACTTAACCTTGTGGTAATTATTATTGCTTGACAGCTAATAAACCATGTAACAAGACAAGGATCATTCAGCAGTGGTTCTAGTAACACGAGTACAACTATATTTAACTACTACTGTGGCCTTCTCAGTAATGAAAATATACTCCACTTGAGCACCTGTGGAAAGATTTGCAAAGAGGTTCTGTCAATAGGAATCCACAGCAATTCAATCTGCAACAAACATGGACAACAATTGTTCGTACACTGGCCAGTACGTTCCCAGCATGTTAGATATGCTTTACAGAATGCATGACCCAACAAATGCAAAGGGTTTTGGGTGATAAAGGGAGTGAGTGCGGTTTGCTTTTAAGTAGATGAATTTGACCATATTTACTAAAGCGCCTACACAGGACTAGGAATGTATAGTTTAATTTGTCCTCCCATTTAAACTGTTAACTTGTTTGTCAAGAAAGATAAATACACACTTTGTATAGTTTTATGCTCCAGTTACACTGGTGTTCATGGTCTTAAGTGTTACATATAACTGGAGCTACAACACGTTTTAAATTATAGTCTTGACAAAAAAGATGGAGCACCAATTCATGCTTTTCGAATCTTGTATTTCAAGGCAGGAAAATGAACAATTTCAGTAAACATTGCTTCTTTGCAAAATATTGCTGCATTGTGACCAAATTATGTTCTGCCTGCTATTTGATAATATGTTCTTTTTCCGACAAGTATTCAAACAAGATATCTTTACATATAATAAGCTACCGTGGCTGTTCGTTTGTCTGTCCAGGATTTTAAATCACCTGTAGCTCGCAAACTGTTTGAACTATTGACCTGAAATTCGGTACACATATACTACATGACGTCTACTATCCGCTTTTGATTGATCTCCAAGGTTATACTTCTTTTTATTTTATTGTAGAATCATCCAGCAGGGCGGCCATTCTCATTCCCTCCCACCTTCGCCGTCACTTCTCCTACCTCTTCATATCTTAAATCATTCTTGAAGCAGATTGAAGACTTAAGTGGCAGCTTAAGTAAAAATTTAAAGAAAATGCAAAGAAGTAATTGCAACACAAACACTGACTTAATCAATTTTAACGCAAAAAGGTGCCGACGAAAGAAGAGAAGAAGTGGGCCGCTAGGGTGGAGAAAAGAATAGCTGATCAGGAAGCAGTAAGTGCATAAACCTCTGAGAAAACGAATGCTAAACGTACAGAGAAAGAGGATGAAAACTAGGAATGCTCAAGTCAAGTGTATTCACTGCATGTTACTGTGCAGTGTGCCATTACTGGTAAAAAATAATACACTATGAGAGGTGACTCAACTGTATTACCAGAATTACCCAAGCTATTTGGGCATGTCTTTGTGATGTTTACTCTGGTCCTTTAATGAAATCATACAGGACCTTGTTTAGAGCTGCTAATTTTACCAATGACTTATATAGCAAAAGCTTTATATACCAGGCACAGTTAAAAGGTTTCATACCATATAAGGCTATTTACTATTTACAAGTGTGAATGTTTTTAATACACAATTTGAATCATAAGTTCTGCTCTTGAAATATGACTTAATTTCTTTTATTGGCCAATTTATTCATTTATTTTTACACTAAAACATGCAGACTTACTCCTTTTTGACATTCTAAGTTTACCCGATTAAAAACCTACAATCCTAAAGAGTGACATTAGAGGATAACTAGTCATAGTTAATTCACTGTCTGATGCCTTTCTACCATTTTGTCATCTTGAAGTCCCTAAAGCTACATATTCCAACAGTAAAATCCTTGTTTTTATTAGTAAATTGCAGGAGAATCCTTGTCTCTATTATAAAAGTGCATGCGACTTCACAGTAAATGATCTGGCAGCATGAAATGCAGTTGGACAGCTGCTATTAAAACCTATCACAGTTTAGCGTATGGGCCCCAGATATCAGATGCTAACTGAGCAAATGACGTTGGATAAGCCACCGCACGCCAAACAGCACACAGGGCCTTGGCACTAAGGGTAGCAGATATGTGGCTCCTAAAAACTTGGCTTTAGGAGCCAGGTCTTGTCCAATAGCTTTGTGTAAAAGATTTACACAGTGCTGTGAATCTAGTCACTTCAGATGCTCAAGCTGAACAATATCACTGTAAAGGTTTGTCAAACAGATCTCCCTTCATTCGTTTCTCATCACTCAAACAGCATTTCCCAACTATCGCTCAAATTGACAGAAAGCACTGCTATGGGTGACCTCTGAAACAATACTTTTCATTTAAACCCACTAGGCAGCTGCTATCAGGAGTCTTCCCTAGCAATTAATCCCAAGAAACACGTTTGATTAAATCTTTTCAAGCAAATCCTTTACTTTGCTTTTGTTAGTACACTTCTTGTCAACATCCATTAAAATATGCCTTTAATTCTGAAACTACATTCTTAAAAAAAAAAAAAAAAAAACCCTTACTGATCCTGCTGTCTTCAACTTTAATCAACTGTATGCTGGCATTTTTTTTTCATTTCATAATAATGTGCTGTTTGGAATTCAAAACGCAGGCTCAGCATCAATCATTCGCCTGACTTTTTTTTCCATTGCAATAAATATGCAAATGAGAGGCAGTCACTGGTAATTTCAAGCCCAGCTCACTAGTGTTTTAGAGAGGGGAAAAAGGAAAAAAAAAAACCCTCACAAATTTATTAATTGCTGGTGGCCAAAGGAATCCTATTACTTTGGGCATTGATTACAAAGCGTTGTGAGTGATTATTGTGGAACTTGCAGACTATCCAGGCATGAGGGGAGAATTATTAAAGCAAGAAGAACATTATCAAGTCAGAATAACAATCAGCTTGGCAACATTAAGAACCCCTGCACAAGTTATTTTAAAAATAAAAATCCCAAAGCCATGAGAGGGGGAAAAAGACTACTGGAGTTATTTGTTCTTTAAAATGAAACTAAACTGGGCTACTGTTATACTAGTGGGGAACTTTAACTGCATCACCCTGTTGAGTTATGTAAACATTCATACCGGTACCTTTCAGTTAGGAGGAATTTGGTATCTTTTATAATAAACATGCAACACAGAGGGTCATTTTCTGAACTAAAATACACATCTATGTTTCAGTTATTAATTGTATTTATTTATTCTTATACAAAAATTATATTATATATATATATATATATATATATATATATATATATATATATATATATATATATATATATATATATATATATATATAAAAATCTATGGTGTTTGTGTGTGTGTGTATATATATATATATATATACACATACACATATATACACATACATTACATATATTAGAAAGAAAGAGTGAGAGATTTCTGCTCTGTGTTCCACTAGCACAGCCCAGTGACTGCAGATTAGTCTCCAGACCGTGGCATCTCTGACACAATTCCACATTAATCCTCCATTTTATCAAGCACATGGACCTAATCAGACCCAAAACAAGATGTAAGTTATGCAGGTGCTGATTCACCCTGAGGCTGAAGTCCTGTCATTCAAGCAGGCTGTAAAACAGTCTGTGGATTTAATTATGTCAAATATTCTGATGGGCCCTTAATATAAGGATAAACTGCTATTAGTAGTGCAAGCACTCATTTCAACTGCAAACATTGCAATGTTGTCTGTAGAAAATATCATCTACATGATATGACATAATCTAAACTAGCAATATGCAAGGGCAACTAAGTGAATAACTTTTAAGTCCATGTTATTCAAATAATTAAAATACTATTTGATTATCATAAACTATGTACAAGTATATTATTGGCTGTGCATCAATAATTGCAAAACAAAAATGGGAATGTGAAATTATAAGTAATAACAGCAAATACTACAATGCTGGTATGCTCACTGTGCAATAATAAACTTACAAGCAGTTTCAATACAGAATCTAGAATGGGATCTCCAAAATATCACTTCATGGATACATGATACAGATGGAATGCAATATCCATTTACATAATTTAGATTGTGGAATGAAAATTTTGTGCAGAAATCTGTGCAGGGGACGCAGGCTGAACGTTAAGGCCCAATTTCACACTATAAATGCTAGCCATCATTAGTCAGTGATGTTCCAGCATTGCTCAGCAGACAAGAAGTACTTTCACATCGCCAAACAATTATGGAAAAATATTTATACCAACAAGCCCCCATTTCACGCCAAACTGGCAAATTATTTAAACAGATGTTCCATCAGAATGAATTCAAATCACAACACTTTCAGTATATACATAGAAACTACAAATCTGACTGGATGCTTTAGGAAAATATTATAACTTTGCATAGTTTTAGACTGTAAAATGTACAAAGCCACCAACATTTCATATTACACGCAGATTATTTTACTGTGAAAGACAGACATGTAAACAGACAGCCAAAACAACATAAAGTGATATAAAGAGACTATTTAAACTCATTTACACTAAACAGAATGGTTGTTACTGACCTACTGGGATAGGGATGGAACTGAGGCAACTGGTTTTGAACATGAGGAACAAAATCTGTACAAATTTAAAAATGACTGTTTAGGGAATGCCAGAATGCAGTCTCTGTACAGCTCAGAATTACAATCTATTACTATTTGGCCATCTTAAATCTTCCTGCTCATTCTCAGGTATAGCTATGCATATTTACCTGAAACAATACTGCGAACAGGTATCACATGTTGAATAAATAAGAAAAGAAAAAAATAGATGATGTTTTATTGCCCAGAGGGGAAAAAAAACTTCTGTACAAAAACACTGTCAACCATACCATAATATTCAATAAACTGAAGAATTTCATTTTAAATACACATACAAATAAATATTAACTTATCCTCATCATTTTATTTGGTATATTTAAATTATCTAATGGTGGCACTTTTGTTAGTCCTGCTGCCTCACAGGTCCACAGTTCACATCCTTACCGGGTCACTGTCTATGTGGATGTTGGGATGTTTTCCCTGTGTCTGTGCCCTGGGGTAGCGGCATGTTTCTTTTCACATGTCAATCACACATAGGTTAAGCTGACTTGAAAATACAAACTGTAATGTTTAAGTAAATTTGCACTGTTGCAGACAGTTGCTCAGTCCCTGTAAAAGTAGTTATACAATAGGCTACAGTTCAACATGTCCTAAAACTAGACTTTCTATGCAAACAGAAAACAAGATAATAGAACAAAAGTAAAGAATCTTCTTATAAGGAACAAGTAAGGTTTATTTTCACTGTGTTGCTTAACTACAGAAAACACATTCCTTGTTTTACACTCATGTTTACATCTGAATGCTACAAAACAGGAACTGGCACACTGTATCTTACTGTTCAGAAAATCATGAAACTAATAGAAGGTCTGATTATTGCAAACAGAAGAAGTAGTAAGATTCTATACTAAACCAGTAGAAAAAAACTAATGTAAAGCCTATATCTTTTTATTTTAAGATTACTAGGGGGCTTTGCGCCCTGCTCACTTCGCTCGCCAACCCCCCTGTTTGGTTTTCCGGATACACACTTTTAAGATTTTTTTTTTCTTTGAATTGTTGCTATTTCATAAGGTTTCACTTTTACCAAGGTGATACCCCAGCTTTTGTCTAGGTTTTTGTACAAGGGCTAGACAGAACGTTTTTGACTCCTGGGGTAAATTTAGCTTTTTAATAAGCAAACAGATAAATATATATACATGAACAAAGTAACCAATAAATGCATGTGTGGTAAACTCCGTTTTGAAATTCTCAAGATTCTTTATTTGTCACATGCATAGTTATACAGAACAACACACAGTGAAATGCATCCTGATCCGCTTATCAAAAACTGTGCAAAGTTAGAGGAATCTATATATACTAGTCATTTAGCCCGTTACAATAACGGGCACTAGAACAGTACTGCATAAACATTAGTAGGAACAGTCTATATTAAATGGCAAGGGACTTTGACCTCATTCTTTTTGTTGGTCGTATTTTTCTTTCTTTCAGCCTTTCTTTTGTTGATGTTTACTTGCTGAGCTGACCGTTCTTCGTGGGCTGCCGCCGTGTATTGTGTGTCTTTAATTTTCTGTGACAGTAATACTGTCTTGTACGTACGCTGGCTTGTACGTCCGTAATATACCTTTAATTTTCTCTGGCGGTAATACAGGCATGCGCATCGGTAATATGCCTTTAATCTCCTCTGACCGTAATACTGGCTTGTATGTGGCTGTAATATGTGTCACTGTATTGTGTACCTTTAATTTCCTCTCGCAGTAATACTGGTTTGTATTTCCGTAAAACGCCTCTAACTTTCTCTGACAGTAATATCGCGCATGCACACTTCACTAGAAGCCCCGCACATGCGCACTTCACTAGAAGACAGACACACACGGACACCTGGACGCACAAAGGGATTTTATTAAAGAGGATAATTCACTAAGCCGCCGACAAGTAGCCACCCATGGAAAGCACGCACCGCCGCCAAGTAGCCACTCATGGAAAGCACGCAAGACAGCCATGCCCACCAACTCTAAGACCATTGGATACGACGACAACTTGCAGAGCCACACCCACCAACTCGGACGCAGCAACTCACAGAGCAGAGCGTCATTTGCGTTCGTCTCTGCTACACTCCACATGCACCTCTGAAGAAGTATGTTTGTCGCGGATGTGAATCGCTGTATGTGGCGTGTAAAACAGTTTGCGAGGGGTATCCCATGGTCTTACAGATGGTGGGCGGGTCTCTGTTAGTTGCTCTTGCGAGGTTCAGTCTCTCCCTCTGCATTTCCTGTGCGACACACACACACACACACACACACACACACACACACACACACAGAGGCAGCGCGAGAGAGAGAGCCGCACACACACACAGGCAGCGCCAGAGAGAGACAGACGCACACACACACACACAGAGGCAGCGACAGAGAGAGCCGCGTGCACACACACAGGTAGCGCCAGAGAGAGGCAGAGGTACACACACAGGCAGCGCGAGAGAGAGACAGACGCGCACACACACAGGCAGTGCCAGAGAGAGAGCCGTGCGCACACACACAGGCAGCGCCAGAGAGACAGACGCACACACACACACACACACACACAGAGGCAGCGAGAAAGAGAGCCGCGCACGCACACAGGCAGCACCAGAGAGAGAGAGCCGAGCGCACACACAGGCAGCGCCAGAGAGACAGCTGCGCACACACACACAGGCAGCAAGAGAGACAGAGGCACACACATAGGCAGTGAGAGAGAGAGAGCTGCGCACACACACACACAGGCAGCACCAGAGAGAGAGCCGCGCACACACACAGGCAGCGCCAGAGAGAGACAGAGGCACAGCCACACACACAGGCAGTGAGAGAGAGAGCCGCGCACACAAACAGGCAGCGCCAGAGAGAGACAGACGCACACACACAGGCAGCGCACGAGAGAGAGAGAGACGCACACACACAGGCAGCGTGAGCGAGAGAGAGGGCTGGACTCATAAGGTAGGAAGGCAGTTAAAGAATGCACTGGGCTTGATTTTGTTTTCACTTCTGTTTACAGCGATCGGTTCGTAGTGTGCATTTTTCAAATGTTACTTTTCTTGGTGGTTTATTAAATTACAGATGTTTTCAAATGTTCATTTTTTGCTGCTATAGTGCAAACTATTGCAGTGTTAGTTTTCTCTGTTGTTCAAGGTTTTCTCAGTGTTATTCAATGTTTTTACATTTAGTTTACTATTACGCTGTGCATTCTATGGTTTAATTAACTACATTTGTGCTTAAAAACTTAGAAAAATATATATTTACATACAGTTCGTATGGTCTGGAACGGATTAATTGTATTTACATACAATCCTATGGGAGAAATTGCTTCAGTTCATGACCAAATCGGTTTACAACCAGAGTTTGGGAACAAATTATGGTCGTGAACCGAGGTTCCACTGCATTCTTTACGGTTATGACGAATGATCGCGTCCACCATCGCAAACTGTTTTAAACGCCATGGTCTTAGAGTTGGTGGGCAGGTCTCCGTGAGTTGCTCTTGCGAGCGGGCACATGACTAGGCGCTGTGTATGCTTCGAGAACGAGGGTGGACGCGGCAGGACCATCTAAGAAGAGGCATGTTTGTCATGGATGTGAATCGCTGTATGCAGCGTGTAAAACAGTTTGTGAGGGGTATCCCATGGTCTTAGAGTTGGTGGGCGGGTCTCTGTTAGTTGCTCTTGCGAGCGGGCACATGACCAAGCAGTGTGTATGCTTCGAGAGCAAGGGTGGACGCGAAAGCACCATCTAAGAAGAATCATATTTGTCGCGGATGTGAATCGCTGTATGCAGCATGTAAAACAGTTTGCGAGGGGTATCCCATGGTCTTAACAGTGTCTATGCTTTGATGTGAATCGCTGTATGCAGCGTGTAAAACGCTGTATTGTATGTTGCCCTCTCCAGAGTAACATCTTTTCATTCACCTACAGTCGTATCCTCAAAACCAACCCCATTTGGACAACTGTGTCTTTCAGGAAGTGTTCAACCATCAATACATAATTATGTGGTGTATGCTACGCCGCGGGTTGGCTAGTATCAATTAGAGTAACAAAAAGTCACAGATTGAAAGATAACTCAGATTAACAAAAAGTCATAGATTGAAAGATAACAATATAGTAGAACATAATAAATAATTCTACTTTATTCACATAATTTTATTTAAGTGTTAAGGTGCAATAGTGTAGTAATTATTGTGCAAAACCAAAGTTAGACTGGTGCATAGTTAAATGAGGCAGTTTGTTTGTTTGCGCTACTGCGATCTTTACTTTCTTTTTTTATATTTTCTAATTTTCCTGCTTTCATATCCTTTAACTTTCTCTACATGTGTATAGAGCCTTTTTTTTTTTTTTTTTTTTTGGGCCTTTCTAATTTCACTGGTTTCATAGTCTCAAACCTGCTCTGCATGTGTTTAGCGCCAACGTTTGTAAACGTCTTTATGAAGTTCCACTTTCTTTTACTCATTGTCTTTTAACTCTGAGCCAGATTGGACGTGCTTTTTTTTTTCAATTCCATTTGTTCCGGGCTGATAATTACTTTCCTTATTTTCTGAATTTGCACCTCGATTATTCTTTTTTGCTCTTTTTTCTGTCCAACGCATTTGAGTCTCTTTTCTCTGCGCTGCTTTCTTCTTTGCTTAGATGTCGACATTTAATTTATAACGTACTGTCCTTATACACTTTATATGCACCGAGAGCCCTGGATCTGTGTGTGCTCAAATCCGTTTTGCTGCCTATTGTCCTATTTGATAGACTGTAAGTAGGGTGTGTCTTTGGTCTCGTGGGTAGATTGTAAGTAGGGCGTGTCTTTGGTCTCGCGGGTCTTTAAAATGTCTTCCGAGAAGATCACGTATCGTAGACTTGCTTTTTGCTTTCCAGGACAGGATTTCTTTTTATAATAGATAGATGTAAGTAATCATGCAAAGTAGCATGTTATAATTAGAACACACCCACAACTATCCAAATGAGAGCTGATAATATGAACTACATTATGTTTAGCTTGAGCTGGAAGAATCATTAATTCTTGAAGTTTGGGCCAATATGTTACTTTAATTGTACACAACTAGTCACTGTGCTTAGGTGTTTACTCAGTAAAATAAAGCGATAAGATCAAGTTCTTAACACATTCACAAATATGCACTTGCCAGAAAAGAAAGCCAAAAATGAATGTGATTTACCATATGCAGTTCATCTTCTGAAGACATCTCATGCTTTACTGTTGCAGTAATAACTCATATTATATGAAACTGACAAAATACAGAAAACATTTCAAGGACCATCTAAATAAGACCGTGGGCAGCAACAAGCCACAAACAAACAAATAAATAAATAAACTTCCATATACCTTTGCGTATTTTCAAAGATAGTCTATGCAAGAGGAAAGAAATATTATTCTTCCATAATAAATTCAATAATATGGTGTGTGGATGATGGTGGTGTAAAACATCTTAAATGATGCTCAAGAATCTCCTATAAGTGTGCATATAAATCAAGATTTTGTGACTGTGATGTCTATTTTTTACAACTGACACACTGTATTATGTGTTCATTAAAGCAATAACTGATGGATCATACTCTTTATCATTAGGGGCATCTGAATCCAAAATAGATTACACTGCCACCAATGTGGATGTGCTTCATCATGGAATGATTATGATCACTTGCCACTGCTTTCTATTCATCGGCACTAATCTTGCCCTCTGATGGAAAAAATGGACCTAACCAAGTCACACAATGTATACCATATACTGTACAAGATCCACCAGAATCCATTCACAGTGGATAGTAAGCATAGGTGAAGATTCTTTGTGTCACTTTACCCGCAAAAGATTTCATCAGATATTTCCACTATGGAACTTCATGCTTCTATCTCAACTGCTACATCTTTGAGGAAGCAACTGTTTTCAGTTGAATTTGTATACCTATAAGACCTATAAAATCACAAATGCAGAATATCACAGTGAACTTTTATTTCTTATTTTTGTGTACATATTTTGAAACATTTAGAGCTTGGTGAAGTAAACAAACACAAATTGACAGTCATGTTGTGAAAAATGCTGTTGAAAAAGTAATTGACCCCATCACATGACACACAGTCAATACTTGGCAGTAGCACCCTTTGTGGCAATAACCTCTTGCAATCGCTTTGGATAGCTATCTACAAGCTTAGTAAGTCTGGATGGAGGCAAGTTTTTCCATTCTTCCTTGCAGAACAGCTCCAACTGGGCAAAGTTTGAATGCTTTCGTTTATGAACTGCAATTTTGTAATCATGCTACAAATTTTCCATCAGATTCAGATATGGACTCTGGCTAGGCCATTGCAAAACCTGTATCTTCTTTTTGTCGAACCATTCTTTGGTTACTTTGGCACAGTGTTTTTCAGGTCGTTGGCCGGCTGAAAGTGGTAGCATCATCCGAGTCCCAATTTCATAGCTGACGTTTCTCTACCCTAGAGAAGCAGCCCCAAAGCATCATTACCCCCCCCCCCCCCCCCCATAACACAAACATGTTTGATGGTAAGTATGGTGTTTGCTGGATCATGGGCAGTGCCTTCCAACCGCCAGACAAACAACCTTTGTGATGGGTTCAAAAAATTCATTTTTGGTCTCATCAGACCAAAGTACATGATTCCAGAATGCAGGACTCTTGTCAAGATGTCTGTTAGCGAATTCTAATCGAGCTTTTAGATTACATTTTTTTTTAGTAGTGGCTTTTTTCTGGCAACTCTGCCATACAGCCCCTCTCTGTGCAAAAACTTCGATATTGTAGTCTTGTGCACATCCACTCCTGCTGCAGATACTGAGCTTTGCATGTCACTGAGAGTCTCCTTAGGATTTGCTCTTACTTCTCTGACTAGTCTTCTTGACATTTTATTTGTTATTTCAGCAGGGTGGCCTGACCTAGACCAGTTCACTATGCTTCCAATTGTCTTCCACTTCGCTATGATGGCTGTAACAGTGGACAGACTGAGGCTAAGGAGCTTGGCAATCTTCTTGGCACCATTGCCATCTTTAAACTTCTTAATCACAGTGGTTCTCAAGTCATTAGAAAGTTCCCTTGTCTTCATTTTTGTCAGTTTTTGAGGTTTCACCAAATAATCCACCTGTACCAATTTCCAAGTTGTATGTTCCTAAGAACTGGCCTGAATAATCACTTATAGACCAGTCAACAAGCTAGATGATCAATTGTCTGATTGTTTACACCTGTTTTCATTACCCTTATTGCATTGTTAACAATCATACATTTCCAAGCTACTTATTCAACAGCAGATTTCACTGATATGTTCTTTATCATTGTAGCATAATTTGATTTTCAGGATTTTTTTTGTAAAAATGTATTGTCTAAGAGGCCCTCATTTATATGGAACAGTATGAAACTAAAGATGCATTTTGAAAGAAAAATATTACAGGAAATTTAAACTTTGTCTAGGTCTAGGGGGTTGAATACTTTTTCAACCCACTGTATTGCATTATGTTACTTGTTACCTTAAACCATAATTGGATTATATAGTACACATTACATTTACCATGATACAGGCAATACTGCTCCCAAGAATGCAGGCTAACAGAGTGCAACATACATGTACAGACTACGAAAGCATTAACTGCAACCGGGTTATGGGTTTTAAATTGCCAAATAACTGGGATACTCACTGAGGAAATCTATGTGTGTTAACCCAGAGAATAATATCATGGTTTCCCTAACCAGAAGAATGGTTTACATGGCATTTTAGAAATCAGGCTTCTTTGAGTAACCAGCTTATTAAAGTGTATTATCTTTTTTTTCTGGTAAATTCTGCCCTGTATGTTATCCCAGCAGAAATAAGACACTCATACTGTAAACAAAATTGACAAAGTACCAATATCTCTGTAGTGAAATTGCAGGTGTTAATAATTCTAGCACCTAAATCAGCAAAGATTCAACAAAATATAAAAAATACATGTAAACTGTGAATTCTTCAAGCTAATTTAATATTGATGCTAAGGTAGCAAAAATTCTTGTAAAAGGAATCAAGAATTAATTTTTATCACCTCAAAAATATCAGCCAAAGTATATCCTGAGTAGACAATCTTTCTTCAGTCTCTGACACTTGTTCAACAAAATATATAGTTTGTCTGAAAATGTTTGTCACATTGCCTTCATTTGTGTTTGGAACTACATTTACCACACTACTAAATGATTATATATGCACATACACACACATAAGTGAGGGAAGGCCCATGCCCTATCTGGCCAGAACACCCTCAGAATGGAAGAGCTGGAGGAAGAGAGTGTGCACAGGGCATTATATCCTCTGGAGTGCTAGATAGCGGCCCCCCAGGGCTGCAGCAGGGCCTTGGAATTCTAAAGGGCTGCATGGGACATAGAGATCTTCAACTCAGCCCTGTTGGGTTCCGTGGGTGCCACCAGGGGGTGCTGCAGGAACTAGGAAGCTTTACTTCATGGGAATTCTGTCTCACCTGAAAGTGCTTTCTGACCACGTGTACAGAAGTCTGGAAGTACTCCTGGGAGAGAAATAAAAGGAGCTACCTGCCTCACAAGGACAAGCCAGAGTCAGGAGGAAGTTGGACAACACTTACATGGCAGAGGTGAGGAGGCAGTGAGAGACACTGACAGAAAGAAAGACAAAGAGTTGCTGTGTGCTATTTAGTGCTTTGTTGTACTTGTGGCTGTGGGATTTTCCCACAAGAAAAGACACTTTGTGATTTTAACTTGTGTCCGTGCCTGCTTGTGTTGGGTGTTTGGGGTGCTGGAGAGCCCCCTGGTTTCCACAATATATATCATATCTATATCTATGTATACACCTACACACATTTACACAATAGACTGGAGATCCATTGAATTTTCAAAGGGTTATTTAAATGGAACTATTCCTCTATATTGATGACATGCTTCATCTCACTCGAACTTGACACTCTAACGTGCTAGAAATAAATGCATTTCTCAAAATTTAAAAATTCAAGATCATCTTTAGTAAAAGCTTATTTTTCACCATGAATGCTTCAACACGCAAGTCTAAATCTGAACACTTCTTTTGTTACCTCACACTAAATTGCACACTGTACATAAGTTTCAAAATAACATAACAGATAAAAATAATATACAGTGGGTATAGAAAAGAATCACCCCCTTTGAAATATTCCCATTTTTTTGTTTGCTTTACAGACTTAAAATGAAAAAACACAAACCAATATTTTTTTCCAGCTTTACTTACTCAATGCAATATATAACATCCAAGTGAAAGATATCACAGCTACAGTTCAGAAAAATTATACAAAAATTAAAAACAAGACATACCGAGAATGTAAACTAAAATGAATATCCTAACAAAGTTATTCTCCATTTATCAAGTTTGTCCTTTTTCTAAAAAATGTTTTTTTAGTAAACTAAATGGCATCTTATTAAAATTTAAGTATCATAATCATTGCTTAATATTACTTAATCATGATTTACCTGGAATGGGTAATGGCAACAGCTGAAAATATTTCTGTTTCTATGAACAGAAGCAGAAGGGATAAGAGAAATAAGCAATATTGCACTTAATCTACGTCAATGTTTGCTGTGGAAAGGGACTTCATTATTGCTTCCTCTTTATACACTGCATGGTTTACATCCATTTTTACTACAAATTACTACAAATAAAGAAAAAAATCTGTTGGTTCAGCACTTTCTTGAGGCTTGGTATCAATCTACACAACAGTTTAGATCAGACTCCAGAGAAAACCAACCATGCACTTTTTACCGGTCCCCAACCCCCAGTCTACAGCCATCTGACAGCCGGGCCACGAGAAAACTGCCGGCAACGGAGATTCACTCAGACTTTTCAGAACGCTTGGCGGGTGGGGCTTTGCAGCGGTGCAGAGAGAGGAGAGAGACTGAAGTCAGAGTATTACAACAAAGTATTTTTATGGTCCCGACAGTTTCCCCATATGACACGAGTCTATAGAAATCTTGTTACTACAAAGTACATTCAGCAGATACTTTCATTACAACGAAGTGACCTTGAAATGCTTGAATGAATCATCCATAGAGCAGTTAGATCTGTGGTCGCAGCTCAGTTGTGCACATTTGCACAACGATCCCCAAACAGAAACATTGTAAAAAAAATTTCTTTCTTCGAACTTTCCTCGTACTGTTTTTTTTTTTTTTTGCTGTTTTTGTTTTCTGTGGTTTTCTGTGATACCTTTTGCTTATTGCTTGTCAACATTTGAAAAACATCCATTGGAATTTAACTCATTGTCACCCTCCTATAGAAACGGCAGACACAAAAAAACGATAACAGTGTTAATGTTTGTGATGTGCAATCTGTTGGAATGACAAATGCAATGCATATGTCTTTGTTATATGCAAAGAAAGAAGAAAAAACTTCGGGTTGTAAACATATGCGAACTGCTGCATTTGAAGACAGTTTTTATGTGGTTCAGTGATGCTCGTTCAAGAAACATTACTATTAATGCGGCACTCATTCAAGAAAATGTGAGGTTTCTAAACTCTCTTGGGACCTCCGTCAACAGGACAATACGCCGAAGAGCATCCCGAAGTGCGATCACCACGTCTGTTTAAGACTGTTTATCTGTTGCCGGGGCAACAGCAGGCTCACAGCTCTACTGTGAAGCAACCGTTCTTCGGGACGCACTTCAGCATGATGTTCCCGTTGGGTGGGGGGGATCCCAAAAGAGCTCAGAAACCTCACAATATGAATTAGCATTCAGGCACTAGGGCACCCCACCTTTGCCCACTTTGCAGACTCGGTATCCAGCCAGGCTGGAGAAGTGCTGGAGGAGCCTGAGGAGGAAAATCTGAGGCAGCGGTGGAGCAGCACCACGTGGTGCAGAGGCAGAAGATACCCGTTGTTCAAGTTGGCAGATAAAGTGGCTGCATTTAAAGCCAAACTTGATTTATGGGGCCGACAAGTGAACATTGGGATTTTTGTTATATTTCAAACGTTAGCAGAGGTTGTTAAAGATACCATGCCAGGGCCTTCTTTCTCCCAACTGGTGTATGATCACCTATCTCAGCTTTCAATAGAGTTTGAGCATTATTCCCAACCACAAAAGACCCCCGAAATGGGAAGGAATGGATCTGTGACCCATCTGTGAATAAGCCAGGTGAATCAACTTTGTCTGTGCTTGAAGAGGATCAACTGCTCGAGGTTGCAAATGATGGTGGCCTTAAAAGTATGTTTGATACAAATTCTAATCTCCATACGTTTTGGATTAAAGTCAAGGCAGAATATCCGGAGGTTGCCACAAAAGCACTGAAAAGTCTGCTTCCATTTCCAACATCCTATCTTTGTAAGGCAGTGTTTTCTGCAGTGACAGCAACCAAAACGAGCTTACGGAGTAGACTGAACATAAGCAACATACTTCGTGTGTCACTGTCTTCCATCATCCCCAAATGGGATCGTCCGGTTGCAGGAACACAAGCTCAGGACTCCCACTGATTCTGCATTATGGTAAGTTGTATAATTTCTATTACGATATTATAACTTAATAATAATAGAAATGTAATGTAAATTGTGTATAAAACTGCCCTACGAACCTGCCCCGAATCCTCAACAACCCCCAACCACCCCTCCACCCCCTGGAAAAATTTGCTTTTAGTAAAGTGGTCCTTGCTGTCAAAAAGGTTGGGGACCACTGCTCTAGACTAACCAAAAGTAAAGTTTTTCACACACTCTAAAATAATACTAAGAATAGAATTTTGCATTTACTGGAGCTGTTAAGACATACATGGAAGTTACCACTTGACAATTTAATCATTCTCCACTTGTACAAGTCAAAGCCAAACTCACTTCAAATGTGTGCACTGTATTCATCTCTGTCTTGGTCTTAGTATTTTAGCCTACCAGAGACTGCAATGGAGCTGCTATTAAACATCTTCTCTTAGTGACAAATTCCTACTATTAGTGCAGATTATTTCATACAGGAAAAATATTTTCACCTATATATAAGACACTGCTAGGACTACTTTAACAGGGTGACTTTTGAATTCTCTTCTCTGCAATGTAGCATATACCGCTTTCTAAATTACAAACAACAACGATGGTGTACTGATATTAGACATCACTTTTTATGTTTAAAGTTAGCATATCATGCCTTGTAGCAGTTCTAGGACACTGAACTTAAACTCTAACGTGGAGTTTGTACATTCTCCCTTGGTCTACATGGGTTTTTCTCCAGGTGCTCTGGCTTTTTGGTGCCACATGCCAAAGGAATGCATGTTAGGTTAACCATAGACTCGAAAGTGGCCTAGTATAGGGAGTGTGCATGAGTGGAACCCCATCAAGTTTTCGCTTCTTCTTTGCATCTGGGGTAGGTGCTAGTCCTGAAAACACTAAACTTGATCAAGCAGGATAAACAATGAACTGATAGTTTGGACAGTGTGCCACAAGAGGATCGTCTGGCATTTCCTGCTGTTCATTTTGTGTAGCTACTGGGAACTTAAAAATGACGTTGCTTGGGTAAATTTGCTTGTAAAGACTAAACGCATAGGATACATAATAATCATTTCTCTCCGCTCTATATTGGACTAACAAAGACACTGTCTTAATGGATTATATACTGTGGCAATCATAATGCATGATATTTTAACGAAATTTAAACATTACTACTATATATACATATTTTTATAATAGTTACCTCTGAAATCTCAAAAGATTATTATTCTGGTTGTGAAAGATAAGTTTCTTGAATTCATTTTCCTTAGGCTGTGTTTTAAGTTGCCAGTGTAAACATACAAAGCCTTCTCAAATCTTGCATATCAAGTAAAACTGTATCTCAAATTTGAGAGGAGTAAAAGTGCAAAAAGTGAAAGAAACGTATACTATGGATATACAGTAAGTGGTCATAAAGATTAATTTAAATTTTATTTAGTCATTCATTTCACATCTGCTTGCTTGGTCTCAATTAAAATATGAAGAATAGCTCTTATTAAACTGAAGTTTTAAGTATCACTGGAAAACGCTTTTTAGATTTTGTAGTAGTATGTCTTCATGCTTGATAAGATTTAGTTTGAATTTCAACAGTTTGTGAAGTGTCATCAATTGCCTTTAGGCCATCCAGCCACCTTCACAATGTCAGGTATGCTAGAATATACATATTAGTAATTTGTATTAATCAAAGTTACCTCCCATTCGTGCAAAAATACAGAATTACTAAAAATGAGATAAATTTGAAGATAATTCTGCTTTTTGCACTCTTTTGCTCTTACTTTCAACACTGATTGCTGATTTGAGTTATGATTTACTATATATAAAAATGGAATAGCTTTACCATTGCCAGATTCTTAAAAAAAAATGTAACACCACTTCAATTCAGTGAAAACTGTTACATTTATGGAAAGTACTTATGTGAAATATTATATATATTTTTTATTTAAAAGTGTTCAACAGCAAACAGTCTCAGTAAAGCCATGCCACCTTCTGGTTTAGGTCATTGTAGGATTGCCCTTTGGATACATGGAGGTTTTGAATTACAAATAAATAAGGTTATGATTGAATCTGATTTCTTAAAAAAATATCTGTTAATGTATATTGGGATGCCTTGAAATAGAAAAGGCAGCTTAGGAGGAATGTTCATGTTAATAGTGTTAATTCTCCCTGCTAAAGTGAGGTGGAGAACAGATTATCTATGCACGTCTTGTTTAAGTTTTTCCATGGCAACTGCAAAATTTGGTTGAAAAACAGCTTTATGTTTACTTGTGATGTTTACCCCTAGGGATTTCAACTTATTTGCAAAGATAAAAGGGAAGGTGTCAAATCTAATGTTGTGTGCTACGGAGTTGAGTAGGAAAAGAATACTTTTATTCAAATTCATTTTGAGTCCAGATATCTTTTGAAATTCTGCTAGTGCTATTAGGACTGCAGGCACAGTATTTAGTGGATCTGATATAGTATATATAGCACCATATCATCTGCATATAGTGATATTTTCTGTTCAAGTCCTTCTCTGATAATCCACTTTATCTCAGAAGCATTTTGAAAGTAAACAGCCAATGGCTCAATGGTGATTACAAGTAGCAGTGGTGACGGGGCATTCTTGTCTAGTACCATGCTCTAGTTTGAAATAGTCTGAAATAATGTAAATATACACTAAAGGTTCTGGACTGGTATACAGTAGTTTGACCCATGCACATATGTTCGGGCCAAATCCAAATTTGTGCAATGTAGTGAATAGGTAGTTCCATTCAATCATATTGAAAGCTTTTTCTGTATCCAGAGACAGTAAGATCTCAGGGGTGTTATACTTTATGGGTGAATATATTACATTAAACAGGCGTCAAGGATTGGAAGCTAAATGCCTACCTTTAAATAAATCAAGTTTGGTCCTGTGATATTACTGAATGAAGCAGTAATAAGGAACCCTTCTAGCTAGAACTTTGGAGAGTATCTTAACATCATTATTCAGAAGCGAGATTGGTCTGTATGATGCACATTGTAATAAGTCCTTATTTTTCTTAGGAAAGACAGTAATTAATGCTTGACAAAAAGTTTGATGTAAAATTTTATCGTCTGTGACTTCTATAAATGTTTCTAATAAAAGGGGGGCTAACAATTGAAAATTTTGTATAAAATTTGGCAGGGTAGCCATCACGGCCTGCTGCTTCCACACTCGGAAGTGAGTTTATAGCGTCTAGTAATTTTGAGAGTGCCAGGGATTTATCCAATTCCTCTGTACTGAGAGTATCTAGTTGTGACATCTGTAATGCATTGAAACATCCATTAGAGTGTGTCTTGTCTTCCTTAAACTAAGTAGAATATAAGGACTTACAGTATAGTAGTCTCTAAATATGTGCATTATATTCTATGGTCAATGATTCTGTCTCTGTTGGAAATTACTGGTATTGCATTGAGAACTTCCTGCTTGTGGATTTGTTGAGCTAAGATCTTATTAGCCTTCTCTTTGTGTTCATGGTACTGATATCGCGATTTAAAAATTAGTTATTCCACTTCTTTTGTTGTCAGGAGGTTGAGTTCTGATTTCAAAGCCTGTCTTTTCCTGAAAAGTGCCTCATTAGGAATCCTGGCGTGCTCCTGATCTATTCTGGTAATTGCATTGATTATTTATGATGCCTTCTTGGTTTCCAATTTATTTCTGTGGGAGAGATATACAATAATCTGTCCTCTTAAAAATGCTCCCAGAGTATTCCTCCAGAGACCTCTGAGGATGAATTTGTCTCTTGAAAAAAAATCAATTTGCTTAGATATGAATTACAGTATGTACAGTTCTCATCAGCTAATGACAGGGGGTTAAGTTGCCAGCTGCAAGATGTGTATGTGGGGCTTAATGATTTGAGCGCCCTGCTCAAAGGGGCGTGGTTGGAGATAACAATAGTGTTGTACTTGAAAGATTTGATCGTGGGAAGAAAACTGTCATCTATAAACAAATAACCAATTATTGAGTAATAATGATATACTGGTGAGAAGAAGGAATATGCTCTTGAGTTTGGATTTAGAAATCTCCAAGGGTCTGATAAGCTATGATCAATTACAAACAGTGTAATTGTTTTTGCAGTGTTAGAGTTTATCACCCCTGTGGCTGAAGACATTTCCAGGTCTGGATTTAAAATACAGTTAAAGCCTGCAGCCATTATAATTTTATGGATGTTCATGTTAAGAATGGATGCAAATATGTTTTGGATGAAGTCTCTATCATCCCCATTGGGTGTGTATATGTTTATCAAAATCATTTTACAGTTAAATAAATTACCCATAACGACCACATATCGCCCATCAAAATCAAATACTACATCTGATACTATGAATGAAATTGTTCTATGTATTAACATTCCCACACCTCTAGTTTTCTTTGTATAGCTGGAGTGGAATATTTGGCCAGTCCAATCTCTTTGTAACCGAAACTGATCCTTGCTTAATAAGTGGGTCTCCTGTAAAAACACTATGTGGGAATTTAGATCTGTTAAGTGAGAGAATAATTTCACTTTAATTCATGATTGAGACCTTTGACATTCCAGCTCACAAAGTTCATTATTTGGTCATAGAGACATTGCTTCTGAGCTTTTGATGACATTTTGTGGTCTTAAATTAGAATAGTACTTCATTACATAAGATAGTTTTATCCTTAATTTCCAACTTTGCCAGGAGTTATTGCTTTGAAACCTATTGTTGTGTTGGCACTTATAATTATTGGGGTAAAAAAGGATAAATTAGAACTAGCCTGCTCTCTTTCTCTCCCCCTTTACAATCCTAATACATTAAACCAAAGGTATGATGTTAAACAGCCCCCTTTGGAGAGGGGAAAAAAATTAATTAATTGAAATTTATAATTATTATTGAAATTAACATGTAAAAATAGCAGAGAAGAAAACAGAATGTATAATTATGGCAAAAGTCTTATTATGAATGGACCAAATTGCAGGCAAGTTCTTCTTTGCCTGGCTAGGACATGATATGACTCACAATTGTATATCACAAAGTGTAAGGATTTATTTTCTTAGTTCTTTTTCTGCTTCACCTGGAGAACTAAAAATGCAGAACTTGCCTTGAATACCCACTCTCAGTTTAGCAGGATATACTGTAAAAGGCTGTATATAATTTCGGTTTTACATATTATTATTTTCAAATATAATCTCTTGTTTCAGTCTGAGAAGTGACATAAATTTTAATTTAGATTGTAATTTGTCTAAATGTACAATGAAGCTTCTAGGTTTTGAATTGTACATGATAAGCTGCTGAAATTTCAATGTCAGATTTAAAATCCTCTCCAGTTATTTTAGAGAATAGTTCAGCCTTTTACGGTTTTCAGGGAGACCATGATATTCCTTCTGTTTCCATCTTCTAGTGCAGCTAGTCGGTCTTGAGGCACTTTGCATTCAGAATTTGCAGCCTTTGCTTTTCTGTCAGCAATAGAAGCCAATTGTTCAACTGTTTCAATACAACTCGTGAACGATTGCTTAACGTCTTCAAGCTGAGCACCAAGTGCTCTAAATTTAAACGAAAACATATTTTCCTCAGTTTTTTCTAGCATGTCTTTAAAGGTTACCTCAAATCAATTACTTAAATGTTTCTCCTGGTCTTTAATATCCTAAACCAGCTTCTTGTGTCTTGGTTATGTCTTTTATATCATTCTTTATATCCCCCCCTGAGAGTAGTAGTTGTTGTGGTAATCATTGCAGTGATCGTTACCTTCATTTTGGACTGTTCGTTTCGGTCTTGTCTGTGCTCTGTGGGCACAGTAGCAAGCCCAGTCAGAGTCTGGGCTGCTGACACGCATGGGGTAGTTGACAGCGGGGATTGTAAGGCCATAGTCAGTTCATATGTACTTTCTGGAATCGACGAGTTCTCCTGGCTGGACTCACTTGCCATTTCTCTCCCGCTTTCACTTTTGGCTGGAGCCGATGCTGCAGCGTCAAGTCCCCGGATATCTATTCTTTTGCTTGTGTGTTCCAGGTCAGTCTCTGGCAGGCCTTACCTTGAACTTGAGGCCTGTTTAGACTTAGATTAAGTGGGTCTCCTGTAAAAACACTGTTGTTTCTGAGCCCTTTTTCTGGTACTCATGCCTGTACATACTTGCATTTACTTTAATTAAAGTCCCTCGGGTTCAGAAAATGCAGGATACCTCGGGATGATATTTAAAAAAAGGTAAAATAACAATGCTGCTAATGGAGTTCCGCCTCAGACGTCCATTTCGGGAGACCAAAGCACAGAGAGACTGGCATCCTGGCCAGGATTCAACAAGAATTGGTACCCGGCCGGGAGGCCAGTACACTGGAAGGACTGTGGGAGATGAGCATGGATACATATTTTCTTCCCCAGTAGGCTAGTTGGCAACTTCCTTGGGTTAGGATTCCCAAATGGATGTCCGCAGGGCAGTTGTTTCATTTCAAATTCATTGTGGTACTGTACAGAACCGAAATTAGAAAAAAGTTGTCTCTGTCCAAATATTTATGGACCTAACTGTAATTATTCCTAACAACAACTATTTCTGCAGATGGATCAAGGCTCTTCAGCTAATCATATGATTTGGCATGCAGACCGATCATTTACCAAAGGGGTATACATTTAAATATAATAGAAAGATAAATTTATAAAGAAAAGTGTGTTTAAAATATTTTTGCTCACCTTACATTATTTTGTTTGAGCTTTCATTTACTTATGAAAATATCAAATTCAAAATTAAAATTTCATCATTTTTAGTACTAAAATTTAAAAAAAAAGGACAATCTTCAATTCTGGGCAAACACTTGGAAAATGAATTTAACTGAAAGAATTCAGGATTCTATAATGCAAGTACTTTCCTCTAATTTTCCCCTTCCTTTTTATATAATTGTGAAAAAAACGTGGACTAAGGATCTCCTGTGTGAGAGCTATGTAAACACAAATATTAAAGTGGCATGGGATAACTGAAGGCTTCTAATCTGGCATGCGAGAAGAAGACAACCCAGCTGTGCATGTCTCAGGTTAACCTACAGCTAGATGTATTAACTTAAGCCTAGGATAACATAACAAGCAAAATAGATAGCTAGTTCCATAGTGGAGAACATTAAAAGACATTTTGCTTAGTGGAATCAAACATGGAGCATGAGCATCTGCCACAAAAAAGAAATACATGAGTGTGTTAACACAGAGAGCAATGAAAGTGTGGCGGAGTAGATAGCTAGAGGTTCTGAGAATGAAACTGCAGGAAAGGGTGAGAAGGCAAACACACCAACAAAAAAGCATAAAAACATACTGGTTCAAATTCAGCGTACAACTTACTTTGTCTGTTGCATACAATCTCATGCAGATGGGAGCATGCATTCAGAGAATTCAGTATTTATAACTGGAAATACTGGAATATTGTGATCCTGCATCACCTGATGCAGAAATTAGAAAAATGTGAAGATTATGTTTTATCACAACTTTGCTAAGATTTAAAATGCATAATTTATTTATTTGCTATTTTCTATGTCACTTTGCTCTTAGCTTAATAGAAATGAAAACAATCTGTTTCTGAACTTTTGTCCACTTTCTCTTAGATCTGTTCAACAAGTTAGGGTACGGATGGGTATCAGAAATGGTGTCCCGATTCGACTCAGATTCGCAATGCCCCAATTCAATATCAGTTTTATCTTGACTGAATTACCATGCACTTATATATTTGAAGTGAATGCTTTTTCAGAAATTACTTAACCATGCATAGAGAGCATTAATATAATGTGACAAATTTCAGTAACACTTTACTTGAAGGGTATCTACATAGTGACTTCATAACATATGCATACTGTAAACATGGAATGACACTTAAGAATAAATATTTGATTAGTAATGAACAGTTAACATCAGTATTTGGAAGATGTGGAACAAAATATCATTGTTCTTTTTAAATAACAAAAAACTATTTCAAGCTCTACACTCATTCAGAATTCACCATAATTTAACTAACATAGGTACAGTATTGCCACATCAGAGTCCACACATATTAAGGGGGCTCCTTGTTTTAATACAATGCAATGGAATCTACTTTATAAAACACCAATATCGTCTTGTGAATAATATTATAAAATAATGAAATATTACTTCTTAAATAATAAATGTTATTCAATAACCTATTCATGTGTTATGAATCACCATATAGGCACCTTCAACTAAGCTGTCAGCCAAATTTGGCCAAATTTATCCCCCATTGGACATTTAAAATAATCTTGAATTAGTCAAAATTAAAGATACAGCGGGACGACTCATGTCTTTGTATAATTCTACAAGTTACACATATCTTCAGTTGCTCACTTATAGTAGTCACATTAATCATTCTCAAAAATGTGTCCTGATAGTCCTTAGACAAAAAGGAAGCATTTTAAAATGAGGATGTAGAGCTGATGTTTGCTGACAACGGCACTGAATGAATGGAACATAAAAGAAAAAGAACTGGCAAGAGGGACTGATAACACCGCCATTATGGAGCTACTTCATGTCGGCTGCTCTGAGCACACGCTCACTTTGTATCACAGGCTCCTCTGAAAATTCCAGCAATTGCTCACTTACTTTGCAGAGTTGAGGCTTGCTGTACAGTCTCTTATCTTTACAGATAAAAACTGCTATAGATTCTGTTATTTTTTGGGCAAAAGGCAAATTAAACAGAAACTTGGTGCTACCAGCTTTTTCCAGTGTGGATTGTTTAGGCTCTACTCGTTTGAATGCTGACTGGGATTAATTTTATGGGTGATGTTGGGATAAATAATTTCTCAATTTTGTTGTTTTACAACAACAATTTACTTCTGAGCTGCACTGCTTACATGTGGATTTGCATTTATCCAGTTGTTCTTTCCCAACACACTGTTTGAATCCATAGTAAGTCCACACTTCGCATTTAAGTGTCTAAGACACTAATTTCAGTTAAAGAGGACACACCATTTTATGCAAAGTTGTAAAGTCCTTTTTCCATAGAAAGCCTTAACAGGCACTATAGTGCCATCTACTGGACCGGATGCTAAAAACAAGGATAAGCAAAACTCTATATAGTAATTGGAAGGATGCGGATTCACAAGATTGATCTTGAGACCTTAAGAATCGATACTGAATCGTTTAAACGAAAAATTACCAAGGCCTATTCAACAGTTCCAAATGAATGACCTAATTCCACCCCAGGCACTATCAGAGGTTGGGAAAATAGTTTCAGCCTTGAATGGCATGGAATTCAAATCAAAACCAGGTGGAAAGTTCCAGGCATTTCTTCAGAGTGCTTGGTGACCAGCAGCTGATTTCATGCTTCAGGTTAGGACCAGTAAATAAGACATAGGATTAGAAAATTAAAGGCGTCAGAACTTTTGAAGTTGTGATATAGGCCTATTTACTTAATAAACTGAGTTAACTACAATTTTGTTTCATGTATGTATCTCTGTAGGTTTGCTGTACAGTTATTTTCAAAGTTATTTCACTGACCTTAAAAGAAGATACATATGGCCTGTGTAACTAATATTACCTTCATGAAACACATCTCACACACAGGTAAGGTTACTCTGGAGAAATTCCATTATGTGTTTTGTTAGTCTTTTAGCTTGTGGACTAAAGAAACATAGTATTCCCAGCATTTAATGCTTTCAACCATAACTTTTGGGCAGAAGACCAGTACCAGTTATTTACTTTGCTGATAACCCAGCAGCAGAATATCAGAGTTATGATGTACTGTACACCCCTGAAATTCGCAGGGGTTACGTTCCTAGAGCACCTGCGAATTGTGAAAAACTGCAAATTATGGATGTGGTTAAAAAAAAGCCTATTTTTACAGTTTAAACCCTAAATATGCCCCAAAACACTTTAATTTCATTTCAAATTCAGTTTAATACATTACCTAAAAAAAGAATGTAAAGGTAAACCTGTATACTGTACTGTACTGTACTGCTATGTCTCCCGCAGTGCTAGAATGTAAAATACTGATGTTACCGATATATGTACTGTAATTCATGCAAGCACGTTGTCATTGCCAGAAGCCTTAGAAGGTGCAGGGTGTTTCGGTGGCATCTTGGGGCTTTACCCCTTAAACTGACACATATTTGGGGGTTAATGCATCCCTGGATGCTAAATACTTTATGCTGCACTTTTTAAGTAAACGTAACAATTCACAAAGAAAAAGTGAAATTTTAATGGAACACATTTTTTTTCATGAAAAGAGCATCACAATTACTGCAACACAGATCATTTTACACACTGCCAATCTTCTTCTTCTTCTTTCGGCTGCTCTCGTTAGGGGTTGCCACAGCGGATCATCTTCTTCCATATCTTTCTGTCCTCTGCATCTTGTTCTGTTACACCCATCACCTGCATGTCATCCCTCACCACATCCATAAACCTTTTCTTAGGCCTTCCTCTTTTTCTCTTGCCTGGCAACTCTATCATTAGCATCCTTCTCCCAATATACCCAGCATCTCTCCTCTGCACATGTCCAAACCAAATTAATCTTGCCTCTCTGACTTTGTCTCCCAACCGTCCAACTTGAGCTGACCCTCTAATGTACTCATTTCTAATCCTATCCATCCTCGTCACACCCAGTGCAAATCTTAGCATCTTTAACTCTGCTACCTCCAGCTCTGTCTCCTGCTTTCTGGTCAGTGCCACCGTCTCCAACTCATATAACATAGCTGGTCTCACTACCGTCCTGTAGACCTTCCCTTTCACTCTTGCTGATACCCGTCTGTCACAAATTACTCCTGACACTCTTCTCCACCCATCCCACCCTGCCTGCACTCTTTTTCACCTCTCTTCCACAATCCCCCTTACTCTGTACTGTTGATCCCAAGTATTTAAACTCATCCACCTTAGCCAACTCTACTCCCTGCATCCTCACCATTCCACTGACCTCCCTCTCATTTATACACATGTATTCTGTTTTGTTCCTACTGACCTTCATTCCTCTCCTCTCTAGAGCATATCTCCACCTCTCCAGGGTCTCTTCAACCTAATCCCTAAACTATTAATAAACTACTGGAATAATATGTACAAGGTGCAACTGACGTCATTGATGAAATTCAGTAAATCACTGTGCCAACTCTGCTTGAACTGGCTGCAGGCAAGCACACAGAGGTAAACGTTGACGCTTGCAGGCTAGTCTAGTGCAGCGGCTGAATCGCAGAGACAGTGAGGCTGCAGTGATCATGAGCTGGCTGCTCAACAAATGTACGGCACTGACTGATCAGCTCCGGCATGCTGGTAAATTGCACTGGAAACCAACTATAGCTGGTTGCGATGTTCAATGAATATACGTCGTTGAATATACTCGGCTCCTGCGTGCTGACAAATGGCACTGGGAAATGACTATAGCTGGTTGCGACAGTTTAAGGGTTAAGAAGAACAAAACGGAAAACATGAGAACACTCAGCTGGAAATACATCACAGGGCAGCAGTCAATCAGCAGCAAGGAGAAATGAATAATGCTGTAGCGGTCCGGTGCTGCTAAGATTCACACCGTCGAGAAGACGGTGATTTATTTATTTTTATGGTGGGACACAACCAGCCTTGGGCTAACCCGCACACACTCACAAACAGAGACAAAAACAAAGCAAACCGGTAATCAAACAGCAAATAAAGAATGTAATGAAAACAAATGAAATAAATGAAAACAACGATACCACCCTTGTTCCTCTTACAGCAATTATACATTAAATACAACAAAGCACAAATAAAACACACACAGTAAAGTCCATGAAAAACAGCAACAGATGAAATGTAATGATGAAAACAGATAGTCCTACCGGTAGTTCCTGAAATGGTGAAAATGGGTGGATGGGTACAGGAGCGCTCCTTTCTTCAGGGTGGCCATGAATCCACTTACAGTCCTCATGTACACAGGCAGACAGTAGACAATCCAGACCCCAACCACAAAACGATCCAGGACAAAACAAATAAGTACAGGTAACCCAGCAGAAGGCAGACAGACAGGAACTTGAAACACAAATTACAGAAACTTTTTTTTCTCTTTTGGTCACCCACCCCCTTTTTAAAAGCCGCGCTGACATCCTTTGACCCCAACAGCCCCTGCACCCTCAGCAGAAGACCAATCAGAACCACTGCACGGACTGCTGGGAGTTGCAGTTTAAAATTCTAGTAGAGTACAATGCTCTCGGATTGGCTACTTTCACCATCTCAAGCTGCGTTCTCCTCTACAGTACAGTATTGCCACAAAAAGCCATAAAAAATTGTGGAGGATATTTGCAGTTTCCACTAACAATTATTAGTTAGGTTCTAAGGAAAAATCTGAGAACGACTGAGGCCACGAACTCTGAACCGCGACTTCGCGGGGGTCTACAGTACATTGATCCACTCAAACTGACACACATTTGTACATGGTGGTGACATGCAGTCTCTTTCTGTCTTTGAATGCACTTACACTCAGTATGGTATCACATACATTAAATTACATTACGTTTGAGTTCATAGATTAAAATGTCCCTCGGGTTCAGAAAATACAGGATACCTCGGGATGATATTACAAAAAGGTAAAATAACAACACTGCTAATGGAGTTCCGCCTCAGGCGTCCATCTCCCGAAATGGACGAGTCCAAAGCACACAGAGAGACTGGCATCCTGGCCAGGATTCAATAATGGAAGTACTGTGGAAGATGAGCACGGATAAATAAATATTTTCTTCCCCAGTAGGCTAGGTGGCAGCCTCCTTGGGTTAGGATCCCAAACGGAGGTCCGCAGGGCATGCTGGAACCTAGACAGCCCTGTTAGGTTCTGTGGGGGCCGTGGTGGGTGGGGGTGGGGTGGTCTGTGTGTTTTACAGAGGATACAGTAACCTGTTTGCCGACACTGCTCACAAAAGGTGGCTTATTGTTGCGACTTCAATGTTGGTAAACAAAGCAATTATTAATAATGTAGTTAAACTAAATAACACAAAATATTTTAAACAAACATTTTGAACAAGCAAAAAAAAAAAAGGTTAAGCAATTGCTATTTAGAAAATGGGCTTTCAGGTCAAACTATAACAATTGCAGAGACCAAGACATAGTTTGTGTTGATTAGTGTAAGTCAGGAACATGAGATAAATCAAATAAACATCAAGAAACTGATGTGTGTTTTGAGTAATAGAGAACAGTTAGCCCTTAACAAAGTTTACAGTTAAAATGGATAAAAGGAAAAACAAGTTTGTGCTCAATGTGTTCTACTGAATTCACAGTAAGCTTGTGAGAATAAAAAAGTGTTAACGAAATTTCTGTTTGTAACTTTTTTCTGCATGCTCCTTTTTTCAAGTCAGGAGCATCAGTGCTTCTTGGCAAAAGGCTTAACATTAAATCATGGAACTGCAAAGTGCTATAGGCAATAAAATGAAAGTCTAATTAAAAGTGCAAGATAGACAATGCTAACCCACAGGAATAATATTTTAAAAGCAGCTTATAATGCTTAAATTGACACAACAGTCTGATCCATCAGCCAATACTCAAAACATTTAAAATGGCTTAATAAAATGATATATTGTAAAAAGAGATGAATGTAAATCAAGGGACGTTGTGCTTAGATTCTATAACAGGCTGATATGACTGCATCTGGAGAAATGTGCACCATTATCTACTGCGGACTCGGGGGCATGTTCCATTCTGGAATGCGAAGCAAAAGAAATCTCTTGTCTTTAACATAGGAGGCTCTCTGAGGAGATAATCTAGGCCTTCACAATTTTTATTGGCATTGGAATTGAAAGGGAATTACATTCATTATGGAAACGAGAAATGACGTCTTTTCACTGGTCATAGGTATTTAGAACAAAAATGTCATGAAGTTGAAGCAGACACCTTAATGGCTTTTTAAATGTTTCTGGATGAATCTTCCCTCTTTGTAAAACTGCTCATATTCCCATATATCTTTGAAATTAAAGAAACTTAAGTAAATAAACCCATACAAACAAATAAACCTCACTAAACGAGTAAACATCACACAATGCTTCAAGAACTGGAGATATGAGGCGTACGTATTAATGTGCAAACGTAAGGGTTGTCTACAGCCTGTGCAGTTTACTCTGTTCTTGAGTTTTTTCAAGTCTGCAAGCTTCTAAATGCCCTAGGCCAGACCTAGTTTAATCTAAATTTTCAACAGGGTAAAAGCAGTGCAATTGCAGAATTAAATTATAGTGCAAAAGCACACTAGGCCTTTTAGTGGCAATCACACCAACATATATACGTATGAATAAATTAAATAAACTGGTGAGGTTTTGGGTTGTACTCTTGGTCGTAAATAGCATCACAAATAATTATGTGGGTCTCTGCAGCTGTAATACCATTCTCCAGAAATTCCTCACTCATAGAACATTGGACTAACTAAAGATACAGAGATAATAATGTTTCAGAAATGTAACTATTATATAAAATTACACACTGACATCCTAATGATTTTGTAAAATTACTTTTTACTTTGCTGTTTCATAAAGTCTGTATACCTATCCAATGGTAGCACAAGCTCATCCTCATGGTCTGCATGGACTGAATAAAACGGCCACTAGATGTGACGGAAAAATATTATGTGGATTACTTGATATACATATGATATCAATACATTTAGTTCCATTGCCTCATGTATAAATGGTGCATATGCACAAAAATGTTGTGTATGCCCGTTTCCACGCTCACATCGCAATATATAAAAACTAAACTTGGTGTAAAGCCACGCACAGTCTCACACCAGCCTTAACCTGTGCGTACACAAGTTTTCGGTTTGGTTTTTTACAAACTGGCAGCACCCAGCGTCAAAGCGTGCTACTGTTCCTGTGTGGTTTCCCTTTATTTTTTAGATTCACATCCCTGATGCGGCTTTATCAAATACAGTGATCCCTCGCTATATCGCGCTTCGCCTTTCGCGGCTTCACTCCATCGCGGATTTTATATGTAAGCATATTTAAATATATATCGCGGATTTTTCGCTGCTTCGCGGGTTTCTGCGGACAATAGGTCTTTTAATTTCTGGTACATGCTTCCTCAGTTGGTTTGCCCAGTTGATTTCATACAAGGGACGCTATTGGCAGATGGCTGAGAAGCTATCCAGCTTACTTTCTCTCTCTCTCTCTCTTGCGCTGACGTAGGGGGGTGTGAGCAGGGGGGCTGTGTGCAGCTGCTTCCTGAAGGACATGCTGCACGGAGCTTCGCATACTTAAAAGCTCAAAGGGCACGTATTGATTTTTTTTATCTGTCTCTCGCTATCTCTCTCTATCTCTCTCTCTCTCTCTTTGTCTGCTCCTGACAGAGGGGGTGTGAGCTGCCGCCTTCAACAGCTTTGTACCGGCGGTGCTTCGCATACTTAAAAGCCAAAAAGCCGTATTGATTTTTTTTTTGACTGCTTGCTTTGCACTCCTTTGAAAAGGAAGATATGTTTGCATTCTTTTAATTGTGAGACAGAACTGTCATCTCTGTCTTGTCATGGAGCACAGTTTAAACTTTTGAAAAAGAGACAAATGTTTGTCTGCAGTGTTTGAATAACGTTCCTGTCTCTCTACAACCTCCTGTGTTTCTGCGCAAATCTGTGACCCAAGCATGACATTCTAAAAATAACCATATAAACATATGGTTTCTACTTCGCGGATTTTCCTATTTCGCGGGTGGCTCTGGAACGCAACCCCCGCGATGGAGGAGGGATTACTGTACACTGAAATTAACCACATGTTGTTTATTACTATAAGACATCTGATTGTAATCAACCTGTAACAATATAATGGTGCACGGAATTGCCAAACTATTCCAAATACCATGGCTGCTTTTAGCATTGTTAATCTCGGTGCACCACTCAGAGTATTTTAACCCACTGTATCCGAGCGTGGAATCACAGCTCTACAGCAGCTGATCAGAAAGAGGATTATCGGGATGCAGCTTCTAGCACATGCTGCCTCAGCCATGCGCAGTCTATTTGAACTTCTCCCATACGACAAACGCTTCAGAGCTTTTCCTGTCGGGATCTGGCGGTTCAGAAGTAGTTTCATCGAGCTCTAAACGCACTCAATTAGTTCATCAAGTGCTCCCGGTAGAACTGTTTGTACTTGTAAGTACAATTACCTCACTTTAACTCTTTTAGGGCGGATGTCGACTTTTGTCGACAGGAGGGGTTGAAGGCGAATGTCGACAAAAGTCGACATCCAGGGATAAAGGGCGACAATCAGCTGTTAATGGCGACAAATCTCACTGTCACGTCACAGGCATTCCCTCTGTGCTTGGAGGAATGCTAGACTCGTTGACTCGGCAAATAAACATTGCGTGTGCGTGAGTTGCGAAATGTAAACAAAGGCAAGATGGCACCGACATGTGAAAAGGCAGCGAAGCAAGTGCAGAAAAGAAAACACTTGGCAGACGTTGTTTTGCGCATTACCGCGGAGTCAGACTCTTGATTTTTCAGAATCGGACTTTATTGGCAGTGATCAGGAGATCGAGCAAGAAAGTTAGAAGCAGGCATCAGCTGATCAGACACCAGCCGATGCCGCGCGAGCGGATCTGCTGCCAGTTGAGTGCCTTCGCGCAGCCAATGCATCTACGGCAAGGTTCGCATGGGATAAATACACATACATTGATCCGTTGAGAGCCGATATGGCTACCGGAGTTTACAAGACGGCATGGCTTGCTTTTGGACACGACAGATCACCAGCTGCTGTACTTCAGGCTGCTCTCTCCTGATGCTGCTTTTCAGCTACTGTCAGACGAGACAAACAGGTAGGCAGAGATTTTTTTTGAATCGCGGGCTGCGTTTGCATCGCATTCTCGTTTTTCAAAGTGGAAACCCACAACGAAAGACGAGATGAAGCGCGCTGTGGCATTACAAATAGAGATGGGACAGAACTGGTGATATAACTTCAGGGAGCATTGGTCCAAACGTGTTTTGTCTCCTGGTGGCTTAGGTACGTGCTGCTGCAAAGTTTTATTCACTTCTGTAATAAACAGAAGCAAATCCCATGGGGCTATAATGCCATACATAAAGTTCATAAAGTTTCAGAAGATGAAAAGAGGTGACAATACGGTTTTCATGCAGGCAGAAAACTTGGTGGCAGTGGCATGGCACGATGGCAAATGGGTGACTTGTCTCTCTACAGTACACACTAACAATATATGTTAGAAAATGCAGCAACAGACAATTGAAAAATAGGCATCAAAACAACACATAGAGAATTCAGGCTCATACAACATGCAAGACAGTAACATTTGTCAAAAGTAAATATTTTTTGTTGATTTGATATGTTAAACAATTGCTTTGTGTTCTTTTTTAAAAAATGTTAGTTTTTGGAAAAATATTCAGCCCTGGGAGAAAAGAAACAAAAAAAAAAATTAGCCCTAAAAGAGTTAAATTTGCACTACAGTTGTAATAATGCACAACCTGAGGCACTTGTGCTTACATATTGTATATTTTTCATTGTTTTTTATCATATTATTATTATTGTTATTTTATCATTTTATAGGAAAATACGTTTATGGAGGATTTGCATATTGAATCTCATTGTACCATACAATAAGAATAAAGGAATTCAATTCAATATAAGAGAGCACGTATTTACAGATGTTGACGACTAGCTTTTAAATCAATTCAGATTTCGTATCATCTTGGAGCTCTTGATATCATTTTTAAGATGAAATGCAGTAACGTATATTACATTAAACAGATAAATTTTTAACTTCATTACGGTAGCAATGAGCTGGCGCCCCATTCAGGGATTGTTCCTGCCTTGTGCTGTACGCTTGCTGGGACTGGCGTGACCCCGGATGGATGGAATAAACAAACATATACTACTAAGATATTTCAATTTTCCATAAAAGTTTTGAAGAATCAGTGTTCTAAGCTTAGATATGGTTTTACATTTAAAGAACTTATTGTGTGACAATTGGTTACTTGGAGAAAGAAAAGGAAGGACAGGAATTAGAGGTTAGTACATTTGAAAGAGACAGTACTGCCGCAATAAATTATTTAACAAGGGTCGTGCATGGCGCAGCAAGCATCTTGCGGGAGGAGGTAGGAATAATGTCTGGATGTGGCACCAGCTTGTCACCACCACTGTGCCCCCTTGTTTCCTGTCATCCTGAAAATGATATCAAGTATACATCTTAGTATTTAAATTGTTCAGAGAGATGTATGTATATCATGAATGTAATGTATTCTGTGTCCTGTCAGCGTAATGATTCACACATAGAGTACATAGAAGAACACAAAGAATACAAAGCATTTAACGTGCTATTTTAGTTACGATGGAATTTGAGAACCTAGAAAATTAAACGATTCTAAGATTAAGTGAGTGGAAGATGGCATACAGACGGTTTTGTGGATCTGAATTTTTTTCTGCGTACGCACATTTCCACTTTTGTCCGTACACCATGTTTTAGTGTGAACAAGGGGGCTTCGCTCGCCTACCCCCGGCGTTTTGAACCCGTGCCCGCTGGGCAAGCCGTAGTTTCAGATGCGCGTTGTAGGAGCTTGCGTTGTTTTGAATCCGTGCTTGCCTTGCTTCTGTGCTTTGAGACGCGTGTTGTAGGCGTATATCCGTCAGTCGAGCTCGTTCAGTTTGAACCCGTGCCTGCTTTGCCTCCACAGTTTTAGACGGTGGGTCGCGTTCGGCGTTTTGTACGATCCCAAGCAGCACATTATTCCTAACTTCACTCCGCAGTAGTGCCACGCACAATATGGCGGTGACGCCTGCGCCTTCACTACGCAGTAGTGCCACTCACAATATGGCGGCAACGCCTGCGCCTTCCGTATTATGTCGGGTTTTACCATGCTGTGTAGGCGCCTTTGCCTTTTGTACTTTCCCGTGCCTTCCGACGCGCGACGTAGGCGCCTGCACCTTCCGGGTCTGACTCCACTGTGTGGTGTGGACGTTTAACTGTCGTTTTTTCTGCTTTTATATTCTGTATCTCGCTGTGCATGTGTTTCATGCCTAGGTTTTTTTGAAGCTGTTGCATTCCAGTTTTCATCATCTGTAACCTGCTCTCCATTTGTTTGGCCCCATTCTTTAACCTCTTTATGACGTTTTACTTTGTTTCCTACTCTGTCTTTTATTTCTGACCTCGCTTTATCCTGCTTGCGGCATGTCAGACGGTTCGTAGTCTCTCCCGTTTCGCTCTGGGGCGGGGGGGCTTTGTGTGGCGCCTGCGCACGTTCGTAATCTCTCCCGTTTCACTCTGGGGAGGGGGGCTTTGTGTGGTTTCCTACTCTGTCTTTTATTTCTGACCTCGCTTTATCCTGCTTGCGGCATGTCAGACGGTTCGTAGTCTCTCCCGTTTCACTCTGGGGCGGGGGGGGCTTTGTGTGGCGCCTGCGCACTATGTCTCCTGCGTCCACAGGCAGGTCCCTGCGTCCATATCCAGTTTACCATTCTCGGTTAGTAATATGGATTCTATGCATGGCGTTATGCATGAGGCCCCAGGTGTCCAATCAGCTGCATCATGTGTAGACTGTCATGATGTAGTATGAGAAGCTCATGCATCTCTCAAGCTGCTCACACATCAAGACTCAGTTTTGAAAGCAATATAAATACTTCTTTCAACAACACACCTGCAAAATATCAACTGTCCATGATGTATTAGAGAAGCATCTTAGACAAATGTTTGCATACTCAGCTTTGAACATGAGTGTTGTCATAACTGTGGCTGCTTTTACTATGAAAGCTTGCAAACTACAAACATATCTTAGCTAAATGTTATTTATAGATCTCAAATTAACTTTCAAACAAACTTTCATTTTATTGCCATATTACAGATCGTGCCATGTATACTCCTTTAGGTTTACGCACAATGTGATAAAAGTGCTTAACCTAATTTTTATTTGTGAACAGCATATACATTCACATTTTATATATAGCCATTAACAGCTCCAAAATTAATACATTTTATGCAAATTTGATTGAACATAGTATGGTCATAACACATCACATCTGACCATTCCAGTTACCATACGACAATAATGTCATTAAGAATGTGCTAAGACATAACGGAATGCATACATTAAATCTATTATGTTATTGTTTATTTTCAACTTATTTTATATTTAGATGTATGATTTATGGTCATTTGCTAGAGCATGTAAAACATCTACAGTACAAGTAAACACTGGTTATTCGTATTTCAAAAATACATTTTGTCGAGGTCACCAGTTTAGTCTGAACTCGCATACTGCTTCATGTCAAGTGTGTGTGTATTTATTTGGGTGGGCTTCAGATAATAATAATAAACGTGAATTTCATCTGCGGTACCTGATTTGTTTTACAAAGTATAGCATATCATTATTCAAAAGTATGAGAAAATGCCTCCTAAAATCTACAAAAATATATACAATAATAGGACATAAACAATGGCTTGACTGATACTGGGAATTATCACACAAGGGAAGGATGGAAGATAGGGAAAAAAAACAAAAAACAAAAAACAGAATTCCATATCCAGTACACAGACTCTGTGACTGGCTACATCTCCAAATGCACAGACGATGTTGCTGTTATCAAGGATGCTACCACAAGAGCCAACCAAAAGCCCTGGATAACGAGAGAAGTGCGCAAGCTGCTCAAGATCAGAAATGCAGCCTTCAGATCTGGAGACAAGACCGCCCTCAGGGTGGCCAGAGCCAACCTGTCTCGCGCTATAAGGAGAGCTAAGTGCACATACACACAGAGGATTAACAAACACTTCAGCAGCACCACAGACACACGTCGTATGTGGTAGGGCATTCAGACAATTACAAACTACAAGTCCAACCCACACAGCAGCAATGGTGATGCCTCCCTACCGGATGAGCTGAAAACTTCTTCGCACAGTCTGAGGCACAGAACAAAGTGTCTGCGAGAAAAGCTCCACTGACCAGGTACTCTGTCTCTCCATAACTGACGTGAAGAAGACTCTATCCAGAGTCAATCCACGCAAGGCTGCAGGACCTGACAACATACCTGGTCGTGTGCTCAAAGAATGTACCAGTCAACTGGCTGGTGTCCTCACAGACATTTTCAACACATCTCTGAGCCAGTCGTCAGTCCTAGCATGCTTCAAGTCGACCACCAACATACCAGTGCTGAAGAAGTCATTAGTAACATGCATGAATGACTACCGACCAGTTGCACTCACGGCAATCATCATGAAGTGCTTCGAAAGATTAGTCATGTCACACATAAAGACTAATCTTCCTGCTTCCCTTAACCCTCTTCAGTTTGTATACCGTTCAAACAGATCAACTGAGGATGCCATATGCTCTGCCCTTCACCTCTCCCTGACACATCTGGATAAAAAAGACACATATGTCAGGATGCTATTCATAGACTTTAGCTCCGCCTTCAACACAATCATCCCTCAAAAGCTGGTTGTAAAACTGAGCAGGTTGGGCCTGAACACCACCCTCTGCAACTGGGTCCTGGAATTCTTGACAGAGAGGCCCCAGTCAATTTGGATGGGCTGCAACACTTCTGTCATCATCACACTGAGCACTGGAGTGCCGCAGAGCTGCGTGCTTAGTCCACTGCTCTTCACCCTGCCGACTCACGACTGCACAGCCACGCACAACACCAACCACATCATCAAGTTTGTGGATGATACGACTGTGCTGGGACTGATGATGAAAAGGCATACAGAGATGAGGTGGAACGGCTGTCCGCATGGTGTGAAGACAACAATCTATCTCTCAATGTTGACAAGACAAAGAGATAATCGTGGACTTCAGAAAATCACATCCTGCCCACATCCCACTCAGCATCAACGGTTTAGAAGTGGAGACTGTTAGGAGTACCAAGTTCCTCGGTGTGTACATAACTGAGGATCTTACGTGGATGCATAACACCTCATCACTAATCAAGAAAGCCCAGCAGAGACTACACTTCCTGAGGCGGCTGAAGCGAGCAAGTCTTCCCCCTTCCATCCTCACCATGTTCTACAGAGGCACCATTGAGAGTGTTCTGACTAGCTGCATCACGGTCTGGTATGGCATCTGCAACATATCCGACTGCAAGCGCCTGCAAAGGATAGTAAAGACAGCTGAGAACATTATTAGGGTGCCTCTCCCTTCACTACAGGACATATTGTCCGCAAGGCCTGCAGCATTGTGCAGGACCCCTTACACCCCTCACATGGACTTTTTACACTTCTGTCATCCAAGGGAAGATACTGCAGCATCAGAGCCAGATCTGCCAGGCTGCAAGATAGTTTTTACCCCCAAGCTGTCAGACTCCTTAACACCATGCTGCCCCCTGGGATCTTTCACACTGCCTCAACCACCTCTAAAACAGAACTTTTATACATGCAAGCCACTTTCCTGCAAAGACTAGTGTGTATGTAAAAAAGAACTGAAAATCTCATTCTGACCTTTAAGTATTTTAACATTCTTGATATCCTTCTGCTGTGAAACATTCTGACCTGTCATTGTTTACACGTCTTAAACAACTATTATCATACACTGATAATTTCTGTATTATCTGTATCGATTATTTATTTATTATATTACACATCTATGTATTGCTGCTACTTTTGTTTTGTCTTGTTTGTGTTTTAATTTTACATTTTAATTTTAATTCTATTTTTAATTTATTATTTGCACTTCATTTTGTTACACTGCGGACCCTGAGCTTCACAATTTCGTCTATCTGTATACTTGTATATGGTTGAGATGACAATAAAGTGCGCTTTGACTTTGACTTGACTTTGATATCCTCTAAAATGAGTATATGTCTGAGAAATTCAGCAAAAAGAAAAAACAGGAGCACAGTATAAAACTGCAAAAGACAGAGTAACTAAAGTCAGCCAGCAGCAAGTACAGATGATTTCAAGCCAAGAAAGGAAGACTGCTGTTCTTAGTTCTTATTCTGGATGGAAGGTAAAAATGTAAGAAGAGTTTGGGCAGACAGCAACAGGAAGCACTACCCCATGTCATCCTGGCTTCATGGACTAGGTTGAAAAGTAAAAGTAGTAGTATTGTCAAATGCACAGAATATACTGAAATTCTTCTTTATTTTCACATCCAAACAAACATCCAACAACTTTCCACTAAATGACTTTCTTGCAGCCTAGTCATTCACCCCAAGTCAAAAGATCTTAACTACAAGTGTACAGTAATCCCTCGCTATATCGCGCTTCGACTTTCGCGGCTTCACTCTATCGCGGATTTTATATGTAAGCATATTTAAATATATATCGCAGATTTTTTGCTGGTTCGCGGATTTCTGCGGACAATGGGTCTTTTAATTTCTGGTACATGCTTCCTCAGTTGGTTTGTCCAGTTGATTTCATACAAGGGACGCTATTGGCAGATGGCTAAGAAGCTACCCAACCAGAGCGCGTATTACGTATTAAATAAAACTCCTCAAATATATTGTGAGCACGGGGGCTCTTCGCACCCCTAGAGGATACGGCCGCTCCTCAAAAAACGCTGAAAGATTACCTTCACATTGCTCTCTTCTTTGCTGGGCTTACATATGGCTGCTTTATCAAGCGATATGCTACCTGCACGGTGCTTCGCATACTTAAAAGATCACACAGCACGTATTGATTTTTGATTTTTACTTTTCTCTCTCTCTCGCTCTGACATTCTCTGCTCCTGACGGAGGGGGTGTGAGCAGGGGGGCTGTTCGCACACCTAGACGATACGGACGCTCGTCTAAAAATGCTGAAAGATTACCTTCACGTTGCTCCCTTCTGTGCAGCTGCTTCGTGAAGCGACATGCTGCACGGTGCTTCGCATACTTAAAAGCTTGAAGGGCACGTATTGATTTTTGATTGTTTGTTTTTATCTCTCTCTCTCTCTCTCTCTCTCTGACATTCTCTGCTCCTGACGGAGGGGGTGTGAGCTGCTGCCTTCCTTGCAACTGCTTTGTGCGGCGGTGCTTCGCATACTTAAAAGCCAAACAGCCCTATTGATTTGTCTGCTTTTCTCTCTCTCTCTCTGACATTCTCTGCTCCTGACGCGCACTCCTTTGAAGAGGAAGATATGTTTGCATTCTTTTAATTGTGAGACGGAACTGTCATCTCTGTCTTGTCATGGAGTACAGTTTAAACTTTTGAAAAAGAGACAAATGTTTGTCTGCAGTGTTTGAATAATGTTCCTGTCTCTCTACAACCTCCTGTGTTTCTGCGCAAATCTGTGACCCAAGCATGACAATATAAAAATAACCATATAAACATATGGTTTCTACTTCGCGGATTTTCACCTTTCACGGGGGGTTCTGGAACGCAACCCCCGCGATCGAGGAGGGATTACTGTAAATAGGAAACACGGCAGCCCTCTATATTTATGTGTGCACAATTATTAGGCAAGTTGAATTTTTGGGATTAATTTTAATATGAAACAAATAGAGTGCCATCAGTCAATCCAAAATGTTAATAAACCTGAAACCTGAATGGTATGCAAAGGAAATGTGAGTGTGAACATTATCAGGGGAATACATGTGTGTGCACAATTAGGCAACTATTAGTGTTCAGAATTATTATGCAACTAAATCAAAAACTTACATTTTTCTGATCTCCCTTGTTTATTTTCATCTGCTAAAGTGTGAATAATAAAACAAATAACACATAATTTCCAAATAAACATTTCTGGCATGAAAAAAAAAATCAGTGACCAATATAACCACCCTTCTTTTCAATAACAGCAATAAGCCTTCCATTCATGGAATCTGTTAGTTTCTTGATCTGTTGCCGATCAACTTTTTGTGCAGCAGCAACTACAGCCACCCAGACACTGTTCAGAGAGGTGTACTGTTTTCCTTCCCTGTAAATCTCCTGTTTAAGAAGGGCCCACAAGTTCTCAATAGGGTTTAGGTCAGGTGAGGAAGGGGGCCATGTCATTATTCTGTCATCTTTAAGGCCTTTACTGGCTAGCCACGTAGTGGAGTACTTTGATGCATGTGATGGAGCATTGTCCTGCATAAAAATCATGGTCCTCTTGAAAGATGCTGACTTTTTCCTGTACCACTGCTTGAATAAAGTGTCTTCTAAAAACTGGCAGTAGGTTTGGGAGTTGAATTTGAGTCCATCTTCGACCCAAAAAGGTCCAACTAGCTCATCTTTAATAATACCAGCCCATACCAGTACCCCACCTCCACCTTGCTGGAGTCAGTTGAAGTGGAGCTCTGTGCCCATTACTGATCCAGCCACTGGCCCATCCTTCTGGTCCATCAAGTGTCACTCTCATCTCATCAGTCCATAAAACCTTTGAAAAATCTGTCTTCAGATGCTCCTTGGCCCAGTCTTGATGTTTAGGTTTAGGTTTATGTGCCTTGTTCCTTCAACCGCCACCTTATCGTGGTGGAGGGGTTTGCGTGTCCCAATGATCCTAGGAGCTCTGTTGTCCGGGGCTTTATGCCCCTGGTAGGGCCACCCAAGGCAAACTGGTCGTGGGTGAGGGTTGAGACAAAGAGCGGTTAAACAAACCTCCTATGATGGAAAACAATTTTGGACGGCGTTTTCCCTTGCCCGGACGCGGGTCACCGGGGCCCCACTCTGGAGCCAGGCCTGGAGGTGGGGCTCGATGGCGAGCGCCTGGTGGCCGGGCCTGCACCCATGGGGCTCGGCCGGGCACAGCCCGAAGAGGCAACGTGGGTCCCCCTTCCCATGGGCTCACCACCTATGGGAGGGGCCAAGGAGGTCGGATGCAGTGTGAGTTGGGTGGTGGCCGAAGGCGGGGACCTTGGCGGTCCGATCCTCGGCTACAGAAGCCGGCTCTTGGGACGTGGAATGTCACCTCTCTGAAGGGGAAGGAGCCTGAGCTAGTGCGCGAAGTTGAGAGGTTCCGGCTAGATATAGTCGGACTCACCTCGACGCACAGCTTGGACTCTGGAACCAATCTCCTTGAGAGGGGCTGGACTCTGTACCACTCTGGAGTTGCCCCCGGTGAGAGGCGCCGAGCGGGTGTGAGTATACTTATTGCCCCCCGACTTGGAGCCTGTACATTGGGGTTTACCCCGGTGGACGAGAGGGTAGCCTCCCTTCGCCTTCGGGTGGGGGGACGGGTCCTAACTGTTGTTTGTGCGTATGCACCGAACAGCAGTTCGGAGTACCCACCCTTTTTGGAGTCCCTGGAGGGGGTGCTAGAGGGCATACCTTCTGGGGACTCCCTTGTTCTGCTGGGAGACTTCAATGCTCATGTGGGCAATGACAGTGAGACCTGGAAGGGCGTGATTGGGAGGAATGGCCCCCCCGATCTGAACCCGAGCGGTGTTTTGTTATTGGACTTCTGTGCTCATCACAGATTGTCCATAACGAACACCATGTTCAAGCATAGGGGTGTTCATATGTGCACTTGGCACCAGGACACCCTAGGCCTCAGTTCGATGATCGACTTTGTGGTCGTGTCGTCGGACTTGCGGCCACATGTCTTGGACACTCGGGTGAAGAGAGGGGCGGAGCTGTCAACTGATCACCACCTGGTGGTGAGTTGGCTTCGATGGTGGGGGAGGATGCCGGTCAGGTGTGGTAGGCCCAAACGTGTTGTAAGGGTCTGCTGGGAACGTCTGGCAGAGCCCCCTGTCAGAAGTAGCTTCAACTCCCACCTCCGGCAGAAGTTCGACCATGTCCCGAGGGAGGTGGAGGACATTGAGTCCGAATGGGCCATGTTCCGTGCCTCTATTGTTGAGGCAGCTGACCGGAGCTGTGGCCGTAAGGTGGTCGGTGCCTGTCGTGGTGGCAATCCCCGAACCCGTTGGTGGACACCGGCAGTGAAGGATGCCATCAAGCTGAAGAAAGAGTCCTACCGGTCCCTTTTGTCCTGTGGGACTCTGGAGGCAGCTGATAGGTACCGGCAGGCCAAGCAGAATGCGGCTTTGGTAGTTGCTGAGGCAAAAACTCGGGCGTGGGAGGAGTTTGGGGAGGCCATGGGGAACGACTTTCGGACTGCTTCGAGGAGATTCTGGTCCACCATCCGGCGTCTCAGGAAGGGGAAGCAGTGCAGTGTCAACACTGTATATGGTGGGGATGGTGCGCTGCTGACCTCGACTCGGGACGTTGTGGGTCGGTGGGGGGAGTACTTCAAAGACCTCCTCAATCCCATTAACATGCCTTCCAATGAGGAAGCAGAGCCTGGGGACTCAGAGGTGGGCTCCCCCATCTCTGGGACTGAGGTCACCGAGGTGGTCAAAAAACTCCTTGGTGGCAGGGCCCCGGGGGTGGATGAGATACGCCCGGAGTTCCTCAAGGCTCTGGATGTTGTAGGGCTGTCTTGATTGACACGCCTCTGCAACATCGCATGGACATCAGGGACAGTGCCTCTGGATTGGCAGACCGGGGTGGTGGTCCCCCTCTTTAAGAAGGGGGATCGGAGGGTGTGTTCCAACTACAGAGGGATCACACTCCTCAGCCTCCTTGGAAAAGTCTATTCAGGGGTCCTGGAGAAGAGGGTCCGTCGGATAGTCGAACCTCGAATTCAGGAGGAACAGTGTGGTTTTCGTCCTGGTCGCGGAACAGTGGACGGGTGCATGGGAGTTTGCCCAACCAGTCTACATGTGTTTTGTGGACTTGGAAAAGGCATTCGACCGTGTCCCTCGGGGAATCCTGTGGGGGGTACTCCGAGAGTATGGGGTACCGGCCCCCCTGATAAGGGCGGTTCGGTCCCTGTACGATCGGTGCCAGAGCTTGGTCCGCATTGCCGGCAGTAAGTCGAACCCGTTTCCAGTGAGAGTTGGACTCCGCCAGGGCTGCCCTTTGTCACCGATTCTGTTCATAACTTTTATGGACAGAATTTCTAGGCGCAGCCAGGGTGTTGAGGGGGTCCGGTTTGGTGGGCTCAGGATTGGGTCACTGCTTTTTGCAGATGATGTTGTCCTGTTTGCTTCATCAGGCCGTGATCTTCAGTTCTCTCTGGATCGGTTCGCAGCCGAGTGTGAAGCGGCTGGGATGAGAATCAGCACCTCCAAATCCGAGACCATGGTCCTCAGCTGGAAAAGGGTGGAGTGCCCTCTCAGGGTTGGGAGCGAGATCCTGCCCCAAGTGGAGGAGTTCAAGTATCTCGGGGTCTTGTTCACGAGTGAGGGAAGAATGGAGCGTGAGATCGACAGGCGGATCGGTGCGGCATCCGCAGTAATGCAGGCATTGCATCGGTCTGTCGTGGTAAAAAAGGAGCTGAGCCGCAAGGCGAAGCTCTCAATTTACCAGTCGATCTATGTTCCTACCCTCACCTATGGTCATGAGCTGTGGGTAGTGACCAAAAGAACGAGATCGCGAATACAAGTGGCTGAAATGAGTTTCCTCCGCAGGGTGTCTGGGCTTTCCCTTAAAGATAGGGTGAGAAGCTCAGTCATCCAGGAGGGGCTCAGAGTAGAGCCGCTGCTCCTCCGCATCGAGAGGAGTCAGATGAGGTGGCTCAGGCATCTGATCAGGATGCCTCCTGGACGCCTCCCTGGTGAGGTGTTCCGGGCACGTCTAACTGGGAGGAGGCCCCGGGGAAGACCCAGGACACGCTGGAGGGACTATGTCTCTCGACTGGCCTGGGAACGCCTTGGGATTCTCCCGGAAGAGCTAGAAGAAGTGGCCGGGGAGAGGGAAGTCTGGGCATCTCTGCTCAAGCTGCTGCCCCCGCGACCCGACCTCAGATAAGCGGGAGACAATGGATGGATGGATGGATGGATGGATCTTCAGTGTTGGTCGGGTTTCAGCTTTCCTTACCTTGGCCATGTCTCTGAGCACTAAACACCTTGTATTTCTAGGCACTACAGGTAGGTTACAGTTCTGGAATATGACAGCATTAGAGGATAACGGGTTCCTGGTTGCTTCACGTTTGATTCTTCTCAAATCTGTGGCAGTTAATTTACGTCTTTTTTTCTCAACACGTTTCTTGCGACCCTGTTGACTATTTGCAACAAAATGCTTGATGGTTCTATGATCACGCCCCAATATCTTAGCAATTTGGAGAGTGCTACATCCCTCTAAAAGACATTTTACAATTTTTGACTTTTCAGAGTCAGTTAAATCTCTTTTTTGACCCATTTTGCCTAAGGAAAAGAAGCTGCCTAATAATTATGCACACCTTGATATAGGGTGTTGGTCTCCTTAGGCCACACCATCCCTCATTACACAAATACATATCACCTGATATGCTTAAATCAAATAAGCATTCAAGTTTATACAGCTTGGAGATGGAATATATGCATGAAAATTATGATATGGTCAAAATACTCACTTGCCTAATAATTGTGCACACAGTGTATAGTTCCTTTTTAAAACACAGAAAAACAGGTAACATGATTCCCCCAATTAAAACTATCGGTTTAATTTTGTTCTCCTTATTTCAGTTTTTCATGCCTGAAGATAAACTTCCATATTTTTTAGATATTTCTTCCTATTTAAAATTGACATTCCTGTATGTGACCTTGTGGACTAGCTAGTAAGCCACAATAGGGTATTTCCTAATGCTAAAATGCTGCACTGTTGCAGACTAAATGGCTTACATCATAATTAATTTGTTAGGTTAGGTCACTAAGAGACAAGATATTGTGCCTTTTTTGTCTTTGCCATTGCTTTAATGTTTATGTCTACTTATAAAATAAACCAGACTCATACAAAAGGTGAATGACACTATATTACTGTCCAGTATCGGCATGTGCTTGCAATATTTCGTATTCTATTTAATCATAACATTTTTTAATGAATGCAGCATAATTCATTTGATGAGAACATATTCACAACCCCCGCTCCATTTAGACAATACCAGTTTTGTAAATGAATGTACTGACAGCAGTTCGGAAACACGGCAGGTAGTCTTCTCTCGAAACAACTCTACTCAATGGGTGCCAATTAAGCATTTTTTTATTTTTGTTATAAAGTAGGAATCTATGCAATTTATTAATGAAATTTTAAATACTTCAAACTTTCAGAGAATTATATTAAACAGTGAATTTTTGCTTGATTAAATCTGCAGTTTTTTTAATGCAACATATTTACTACTTTTCATCATGACCATAAAAATTTAAACTCTGTTGTGTTCCCCATTAGCTCTTTCAATATCAAAAGGCTAAAGAATGAACCCATTTTCAAATGTAACCAAATTATTTCTGGCATGGATTATTAAATCTGTACATCCTCATCCTGATGTAACGAAAAAAATACATTATTTTGGCAGGTTTTAGTTGACATCTTAACCTAATAAAAGGTAAACAAACCCCAAAACCTGGCAACCAGCTAAATTTACCTGTTAATTTTCCGTCACCACTGCAGTTGATATTTCTGAAAAGCAAATTATACTCTTCAGGTAGGCGTTCAACTAACAACAATAACATCAACAACGTTTTCTAAGTGCCCCACAGAAAGCTCTGATGACACTTCACTATTAATTACGTGAGCGTTCTTATATACATTTACAAAAAGCATCACAAATGCCTAATAGCAAGCGAGCAGGACTCAGTGTAAGTGTAAGGTTATACACTAGCATTTTGACAAACTGATTCAAAACACAAGAACTGGCTTGTATGAAAGCTTGTATAACAAAAACAAAGCATACAATATCGTTGGATGTGGAATAGCCCACTCTATTACAAAAATGCCCTCTTGATCCAGTTCCCAAGCATTCTGCTCACTTAACTGAATGAGGCTGATACACCATATGACCCACTGAAGAATGCATCAATTACATCACCCAGTGTACAAAATTTAAAAAAAAGATAGTGTTTTCATCGATTTTTTTTCCCTGATAGCAAAAATTCCTATGTCTAATTAGATAGCTACTTCCCTTTAATAAATGAGCAACTCTGGTTTCACTTGCTTTTCTTGGTAAATGAAGTCTATACATGATCAGTCTAGCCAGTGCAGGTTGCTAGTCACAAAGTATAAATTTTAAAAATCACCGAAAGCATAAACAATATTTAATTAGGGGAAAAAAATAGTAATAATTAAGACTGAAAAGAAAGTGTTTGAACATTAAAATGAAACCGTAAAAAGAGTGACCAGACATTTAACAACAAGGTTTATATAAGTATTACTAAACAACAGTGGCATTTTTGAGATGAAAATTCTGGTCAGGCCGTGGTAGATTTTTTCTTTATGTGTGCAGACTAATCTTACTTAAGTCCAGCACAGTAAAAATAGAAAAACCCAATGGCTATCACTGAGAACATGTAAAGAACGTCACCACCCATACAAAATGAAGGCAGTCTCCTAAGAAAAAACAGTTTGCTCTGCCCTGTGTTATATAGTTCTTCTGTGTCATCAGGCCAGTCCAGTTTGTCATCTATTTAATAAGATCTGTCTCTCTTTTGCTATTGTCTAGCGAAAAGTGCAAGTTTCCGTACCATTCACATCAAAAAAATAAAACAATGGGATATCAGTGCCAGGTCTTTCTTGAAAGACATCAAATAATTGTGAAACACTGTGACATCATCATCTGACAAAATACAGTAATACAGATTAAAACGATAAGTAAACTGAGAATCTCACAACCACCTACTAATCAGGAAAATCTGTTGGCTATGAACTGCCTAAATTGAAACAGCAAGCTTAGAATCAAACAGCTCTGAGGTTTGAAAAGGACAAGCCACAGTAACAAGGAAAGACCACATTTACTACACAACGCAGATAAATAACTCTTGGAGTGTTTGGCAGCAGTAGCACTAACCACCATGTTGCAAAGTGCTTGCTGGACAGTAGGAGGCCAGCAAGCAACTGAAAAAAAAAATGTTTTTTTTATGGTTCTATTCTTTTGCACCAGGACTCTGCATTTCTTTGAAACATGGATATCAGAGTGCTGGCTTCTTTTCCACAAAATGTAAGGCTTCCTTGGTTGCTTTTTCAAATTTAGTAATGTCTGGTAGTCCTCCAACAAAGGTGAGAGAAGATCAAGATGCCACTTATCTGAATTCTGAAACATGTAATGTCTTGTCCTGATATTGAGATGCTTTCTTTTTGTTTGTTTTTTTCAAGTAGACACACATCCAAGAATAAACCTTGTATACTGCACGGCCACTTGAGCTAGCCTCTCGGGGGTTTGGGGTGGGGGGGGTGAAACAGGCCTGCAGCACCTGGCACAAAGTCTTTTTTACATACTACAAAAAGTAATACTTTTCTAGATAAGAAAATACATTGAGTATATAATGGGAAAGTCAAATAAACTGCTTAATTAGACAAAGTTGAGAGTTGTTATAAATATTTAAATAATAAGTTTTACTACTGAGGGAATCTTATTATTTGTATAGCATGACATCTGCTGGGGCAGTGCCTCTCCAACACTTAATGCAAAAATACCACTGCTAAGCAAGGATACAAAATTAACCCATTATGTGATGTCTCATGATAAAAATAGATTCTGACTAGGTATCAAAATGTAAAAAAATATTAAAGTATAGTTGCTACAAATTAAAACATACCTATTCAATGTCAAACTTATGTTAGTTGAAAATAACATCATCAGCTGTACATAAAAAAGACAATACAAGCAGTTCCTTAAAGATGGCATTACTGATTATAGGTAAAATATGAGAGATTTATACAGATATAAATGTTAAGCATTACTAAGGCAAAACCATGCTACTGTAGTCTGGAACAAGTATACATTTTGGGCAAGAGATAATAACCTGTAGTGATACAAAAAACAGAAATAACATAAAAACCTTAACACATTTAATCCATTCCAGGGTTGTGTGGGACCAGAACCTATCCCAGCAGCATCTGGTATAAACCAGGAAACAACCCTGAACAGGGCACCAGACCATTGTCAGACCCACTCACACGCATGCACACACAAAAAGACACATGCTCACACTCGCACAGGGGGCAATTCAGAACTGCCAATTACCTTAATTTGCATATCTTTATGGATGAGGGAGGGAGAAGTGCCAAAAAGAGAAATACAGCACAAAATTATTTTAATATGAACTGAACTAGCCCCAAGGTTTTCTTGACTTGTACAACACTTAACAGCTAACATTTTATTGTTTAATGGAAGTACTCAATATTGTCCGGGTATATTTCTACAATGGATAAGGTAAGAAAACATATTTAAATGTAAAAACATTTTACCACTGCTGACTGAAATGCTAGTGTCCCAAAAGTCATCTGCTATACCTCTCTGATAACAGTCAATTTCTCTGCTCTCATGAGTATAGAATGTGTTCTTTTTGTATATAATTGGATTCCAAAATTGTAGTAACTCATTGCTTAGTTAGAACCATTGACACTACTTCTTTGCATTTCCTTGTTTACTGTGGTTTCACAAATAGATGTTTAATCCTACATTATTAAAATAAATGGCTTGTTGAATAATTGAATACATGAACTGAAAAACACATCTATAGCTGTGGTTCATAGACATTGCTGCAGATCTACTTACTATACTACTACTGCAGATTATTACAGGAAATAGTACCAGTGGTGGTTTTTGATAATGTTGTAAAGATGTTTCATATTTGATTAATTCAGAATTGATTTAAATTGGTACAAATCCTGATGTTGTATTGGCAACAGACCCTAAAATTAGAATTGACTCAGAATAAATGCCTACCATCAAGAAACTAACTCCATCCTTAATCATACACATTCTACCATAACAGTGACATGGCATGCACTAAATTGCATTTCATTCTGTTTCATCATGGCTGATCTTCACTGCACTTAGTAATATGGTGATGTGCAGTAGCATTGGCTTTTTCTAAAAATGTAAGATTTAGCTTAGATAAAAAAAAAAAATGGTGTCATCATTTAATTTCAGATTTATTGTCACATGTACACAGTAAAAATAAATTCATATCTGCACACAAGACAAACATGCACCACGCTACCAATGCCCTCCATAGGTTATGTAAAATGGTGTAAGGGGGGCGGAATTGGTTAGCGAAGCGAGCTGAGGGCGAAGTTACAATTGGAAATAAAAACAATTTCAAATGCCATGTCTCTGTTAAATGTTTCAAATGCATCACACCCCACAACCCCCCCACACAAACCTTTCATGATTATTATAGAAGAAGGCACATATTATTTTTAAAAATTTAAAAATAAAAAGTGTCTAGCTTTTTGTTTAAATTAAAACAGCTACAAATTTATCCAAAATATTTGGATTCTGAAGAAATGCTTGGCCATAATTAAGTTTACCCCAGGACTAGAAACATTAAGCGTGTCTCTACACTAAATATTGTACATTATAAAGACTAAAAAATAACATCTCTAAATAAGAGGGATCAGTAGTGTTTTATTAATCCATTTTGAAAATGTGTTTGCTTGTGGACTGGAAAAAATGTACAGTAATTCAACCAAACAACATTTCTTAACAAGTCATCATTATTGAAGGTACAATTTGCTAAACAGTTAAAAGTCCATCAATTGTCCATACACCTGATAAATGTGCCTTTGTGACAATCTTAACTTGGCCACTGGGCCATGCTAATGTCCCATGATAGCATTCTTGCGAGTTGAAATACTGTTAACAGATGTTTGTTGGATACACACTAAAATGTATGTACTGTATTAGTATTTAATTTAACCTGTGCTAACAAATCACAAGTGTAGTCTATCATTGTTTTCATGATTCTAAAATTGGACCAATAAAAGGTGAAATGCTTTGCTCAGTGTCAAAGAACATGTCAGAAATGAGAAACAAGCCAGTTGCTTCAAGACAAGTGAATTGTTGCCACTAATAAAACTTTTGCCGTCTGAAGATATAGTCAACAATTTGTCTAACAAAACCACCTCAATATTCTAGTACAACACTACACAGATATTTCATAGTTCATAACTTAAAATATACAGACTGTAAAAATAAAAATACACTGCAATTTAAGAAAAACACATACCGTAAACTGCAGTGCATATGTTTATCTGACCATTTTAAAAATATTTCTTTGCTCTGGGGCAGTTAGTGAAGAGGGAAGGAAGTTCCATAGAGAAAGCTGTACAAATAAAATTAAATGTTCAATGGGTAGATGGAGATTATTTGGAAATTTGTTTAATTTTTCATTTTGAATTTTTGTTTTTGGTATTTTATGTAACTTGTAGGAATGTTTGTTCATTAGTATTTCAGCTTTAATTTGAAAAACTCTTTGGCTTTTGTAAAGAACGTAACTTAATACTAGAGCCAGACATTTCCAGAATCATAAACCAAAGCCTGTTTAAACTACATGACTTTTCCGGTGATTTTCAATTATAGCCATTATATACATAATCTAATAGACAGTTGCAACATGCACCTACGATTTACAGTCATGTAGTTAAACATCCCTAGCAATTCAGTCAGACTGATTTGCAACTCCCCCAACAAAACCAAACAGGTTTAATGTTTGTCTTAAAGTCATAAGGTCGAGCATTTGCGTGTGTGTGAGAGATGTCATCTAATGACTACTCAATCAGAAGTACCATATATACAGTGCAGAAAGAAGGAAGACAGGTGCTGAGGACCGCACAAACAGTAGAGAGGCTTGCCTCTATGATGCCTTGTGTTTGTCGTATGGCTGAAATCACAATACCTAAAAATACATTCACAGAGGCACTGGCACTGTCAGGAAGTGCAATATCTGGCTGTCATAATTCATTGAGCTAGTGATTCTTTGGAAATTTGAAGCTGTACTAAAAATTGTCACAGAGTTGGATAATTTATCAATCCCTGCAAATTCCCGTTGTGTAATCCAACATTCTACAGTGAAAACTTTAACATACTCTCTGACCAGAAATCATGTAATGTGCTACAGCCTTAAGCTGGCACAATAACAAAACAAACACAATACCTAAGAAATTAACACAGACTTTTACATATATGAATTCCATAGCGCAAAACAAAAGAAGGTTGACTTACCATTCTTCTGAGCGGCAGCAAACTCTGAGCCTCCCATTTTCTTAAAGACAGGAAACGTATTAGGCTCTGGAAGTCGATTGCCTGTTAACAGTGCCTTTTGCAACTTGATGCGACCTTCTAAAATTTGGTCCCATAAAACTGAAAAAAAAAAATTAAAATTACAATTTATTTTACATCCCCTCGAAAGTTAACCAGAGTAACATCCCTCTGTCTTCAGTCAATACTATTAGTCTGAGCATTTCTTTTGAAACAAAAACATCAGAAGTTGCAACTAAGTGGAAAATTTTACTATACAAAATATTCCATTTTCACTTCATCAGTTTTTTTTGTGTATTATATTTTTAAAAAATTTTTGAAATTTCTTTGGCCACTTTCTTATTTGTTCTACAGTTTATTAGTTACATCACATACAGAAGATAAGCCCACCCACGAATAAGTCAACCCTCAAATTTTTAACCAAAATACATGAAAAATGTGTCACACACAGATAAGCCAAATGTGACAATGTAAAACAAAATTATTTCTGGAAAACATAACATTAATTTTTAAATAACAAGTAACTAAACACAATATTCTGCGGTGGGTTGGCACCCTGCCCGGGATTGGTCCCTGCCTTGTGCCCTGTGTTGGCTGGGATTGGCTCCGGCAGACCCCCCGTGACCCTGTGTTCGGATTCAGCGGGTTGGAAAATGGATGGCTGGATGGATAAACACAATATTTATTTTATTGAAGGAAAAACGTATTACTTAAAAAAATGCATTACTCCTTTACTATGGAAGTTTCTAAAAAAAAAAAAAAAAAAGCATTATTTTGCAGAATATTGCTTTTTTAAGACATTACCTGCCGCCTTGTAACATCATGTACACATGTGATCTGGCCATTTGGTAACAACTAGTGAGGAAGTTAAGCACTTGTGTAGACTGCATTCAAGTGAAAAGAACTGAACAAAAGTTACAGGTGAAGATTTTATCCTGCATGCACTGAAGGATACATTTATTCCGCCCAGTTTAGGGTAATAGGGAGACAGTGATTATCGCACTGTGCAAGGCAAAAAGCAAACATAGTAAGCTGGTCCTATACACACAATCACACAACCAAGTAGAAAAGAATGTGTTACAGTCCAGTAACAGAAACCTATAAATAAAGCATTAATACTTTTAATCCAGCTGTTTGCTACAGATATTTTGAAACTGTGTGATCTGGTGGTGCAGCTGCTATTGTTCATACTGCAAATCTTCAGGGGCTCATGTTGGGGATGGAAAAAGGAGATACATGTTATTCAGTTCACCACACACGAAGGACTAAAGGCTTTTATAAAAGGACAAGGGTGTTGTAACGTGTTAGCCATTATGAATGTAGTGAAACGTCAAACAAAATGACACCTTTTATTGGGTAACTAAAAAGATTACAATATGCAAGCTTTCGAGGCAACTCAGGCCCCAACTCTTGCCTGAAAACTTGCATACTGTAATCTTTTTAGTCAGCCAATAAAAGGTGTCATTTTGCTTGACTTTTCACTACATAAAAGGACAAATCTGACCATGTTTCTGGTCAGTTTCATAAAGGTTTCTATACAAACATATGATTCAGTAACAAAAGATGGTCAGTGAAGTGTGCAGTTTTTTATACTAAAGAAGAAAAATTAATGCAAAATTAAGACAATGTAACACATTACTTTTTTTAGTAAGTAATGAAACTATGTTTTTAAAAATAACGTTCCCCAACACTATTGGCAGATATTGGTCTTTAATATTGCAGCAACTCTGCTGTGACTACTGTGCATGCTGTGGCAAAGAGCTGAGCCAGGACAAGAAGGTATCATATGCAAAAAAAGAAGCACCAGCAGGGGCAATAGGAGGGGTATGAGTAGACAGCACCAACCAATGAGCAAAGGGAGAAAACCGCCTGGAAAGGATATGAGAGAGAGAAGGAGGGTGGTGATATACTTGTAGTAGGAGTGTGGTAATGTAGTCAAAGACATATGATTTTTGATTGACTGCACTTCAATTTAAGTATGGCTGTAAAGTCAATCTTATCCTCTTTAATAAAATCCCTGTGTGCGTCCATGTGTCCGTGTCTTCTGGTGAAGTGCACATGCGTGGGGCAGTCTTTAATAAAGGACATCATTGCTGGGGAAAGTGTTGATTGGGTACTCACGGCCGTGCACATAAAATCCATTGCTGGGGAGACGCCACACATACAATAATCAGCTGCACGCCAGCACAGATTAAAATACTTGCTGGGGAACTGCACAGTACTTGGTGGAGAGACGCTACAGCCACGATTATCAGCTACACACCACATATTACATCAGTTCCTGGGGAGATTCTGCTGATTGCCCACTGTTGTGACAGAAAATTAAACGCATATTATGGACAAGGCGGAAGTACAGGGAAGGGTGGAATGAGTGGCAGAGTCACCGGCCTCTAGCAGATGCTTCAAAGGCTGCCTGACGCGTCACACAAGACAGAGAGGACGGGACCTATAAAATATTGCACGACCGATCCAATCGGATTTTGGGAAATGAGGGAACACCTAAAACATAAGGCACGAAAAATCCAATCGGGTACTGATATGCGGAGACCAGCTTCCCCAAAGAGGTGGGATTAGTGTGTGTTGTTGTGTAAGTGTTCACTCTGAGGATGTCAGATATGCGATTAAGAAGCTTGGCCCGGTAAAGTGTAAAGTATGAGTCATTGAAGGGGTTCCCCAAAGACGTGGGATTAGTGTGTGCTGTTGTGCAAGTGTTCACTCTGAGGATGTCAGATTTGCGATTAAAAAGCTTGGCCTGGTAAAGTGTAAAGTGTCAGTCATTGAAGGGGTTTTCCTAAATATATGAATTTTAATGATATTACAATAGGATGACTTTTAAAAGTAGATTTATTTTCGCGCACATAAAATCCGTTGCTGGGGAGACGCCACACATACAATAATCAGCTCCACGCCAGCACAGATTAAAATACTTGCTGGGGAACTGCAGAGTACTTGCTGGAGAGACGCCACAGCAAGCTAAAATAAAGAGAGACAGGATAGGAGATCTTCAAACAGACATAACACCTCAATCAACAGCCACAGAGGAGAGGATGAATGTAATATTAATTATACTTACTGTATTGTCATAAACGTTTCTATTTTATTTTTATTATTTTACTTTAGGCTTCTTACAAAAATATTTTTGACAAAAAAAAATTAAGACAAGAAACAGAATGAGGTCAAGGTCCCTTGCCATTTAATATAGACTGTTCCTACTAATGTTTATGCACTACTGTTCTAGCGCCCGTTATTGTAACGGGCTTAATGTCTAGTAGATAGATATTCCAAAAACAGATTGTGGGGGTGCCAGCTAAGTAAAGTAAACCCAGACTCATTGGCTAATAAACACAGCATTAAATACAGTATTATGCAGTAAGTAACCAATGCTGACAAATAAATTAGTCTTTGGCCACTACTCACTGTCTAACACTATGTTCAAACATGCTTCATGTAAAATTGAATTAGCCTTCCCAGGACTTTGAAAAGTATTAATTAACCTGCTTTAAATATGTTATGTTACTTACTCAGCTGGTCCTTCACTGCCTTCCCTTTCTCAACTTCCTTATTCACATGTTCTTCTGAGAAAGTCTTCACATCATTGCTCTCTTGATCATCTTCATTCCCACTTTCTTCAACATCCTCATCACCATTATCTTCCTCACTATCTCCCGATCCCTTCTCATTTTCTGATTCATCCTCATCTTCTTCCACACTGCTTCCCAGACTCACAGACTTCCCAGACTCAGGCTTGTGATCAGGACTTTTCATTTGATCATCCAGTACCTTAACCCCTTCATTACTTTCATCTAATTCCGAGTTATAATCAGCAGACAGCAGACTATTTTCCTCAGATAATGTTTCAATGTCCTCTTGTGATTCATTTTCTTCCCCTGCAAAAATAAGCATAATTGCTCTTAGCAGTCATCAAAGGTTCAAACATTTAATTAAACATTTATCTAGCAATGCAAGTTAAACTTAAAATGTTATCATTCCCAGTGGCCTGCAAACATGTTACATTCAACTGGCATATGTCAAACTCATGAACAGGAATGGAATTTTAAACTAAGCACCCACAGTTATAATGTGACAACTTTGAAAACACCTTTCAATTTTACAGTTGGTGCAAAAGAAGGATGCCACAATGGTTACAGATTTGACCTGGGAGATGGTCGACCTATAATCTAAATTTAGTAAAATTTAAAGAAAAGGCCCAATATTGTGAAATGTAGCTGACGTGGCTAGTAGCTTGAAATTGATTATCAATGCCTCATGTTTAAATTACAAATCTCTACATTAATCCAGGCATCTCTCTCCCTGGGAAAGCTGGGATTTAATTAACAAGGCTGTTTCACTCTCAATGCCCAAAAGAATACACCTAGAAACTAATAGTGATAGAAAACAAGTTTAAAAGAAATATCTTCATAAATAGTGTCACTTCATGTTGGAGCTGGACAATCAGAATTTTAAAAGTCAATACATTCTATAACCTGAGCTTAACTGACGAAAACTGCATTTTTTTAAAACAGGATATTAAAATACACATATAATTCTTATATTCTGTACGCAGTCAGTCTCTGTAGTTTGTTAACATATATTATTGCATTAATAAAACTACAATGTATTGCATACTACTTTATACATATAGTTTTCGAGTAACATTTGACTAGCAATAGCATATTATTTTCAATAAAACAAAGAAGGCAATAGTACCTTAAGAAAAAAGAAAAATATATCAGCTGCCTATGCAGCTGTAGTAGTCTAAACTGTCATATTTATCCTATACCTAAATCTACTTGTCACTTCCATGCAAGTAGTAAAATACTTGTATTTAAAAAAAATAAAATAAAATAAAAACACAAGGGCTGTATTAAACCAAGATTACAAAAAAAAACAAAAAACAAAACACCAAATGTTTGTTCTTGATGACTAACGAAAGCTAGGACCTGATCAATAACATTATTCAAGGTGTACTCACGTTTGTCCACATGTAACCCTAACCCCCCAAGTCTAGTTTGTTTGACTAATGTGATTGCTCTGTGCTGGGCCAACCATACTGTGCCCTGGCTGGCTCGGAAGAGGTAGGCCTGGGCACGGTTCAGTAGGATTCAGAAACAGTGTGATTGCTAAACATGTCCAAGCACAGAATACACAAATGATGTCAAAGATGTGACAGGTCAGTAACACGTTTCTCATTTCAAATGATTCCATTTGAGTTAAAAATAAAGAGTTTTATTCTCACCTTACAGATGAACATGAATTGCAGCTGGCACGAAAAGCTGCAAAGTTCTCCCTTAACATCATTTGTCTATCTATTATAAAAAGAACTCCTGTCCTGGAAAGCAAAAAGCAAGTCTACGATACATGATTTTCTCGGAAGACATTTTAAAGACCCACAAGACCAAAGACACACCCTACTTACAATCTATCAAATAGGACAATAGGCAGCAAAACATTCAGTCTTGTGAAGGATTTGAGCACACACAGATCCAGGGCTCTCAGCGCATATAAAGCGTATAAGGACAGTATGTTATAAATTAAATATCGACATATAAGCGAAGAAAAAAGCAGCGCAGAGAAAAGAGACTCAAATGCGTTGGACAGAAAAAACATCAAAAAAGAATAATCGAGGTGCAAATTCGGAAAATAAGGAAAGTAATTATCAGCCCGGAACAAGTGGAATTGAAAAAAAAAGCACGTCCAATCCGGCTCAGAATTAAATGACAGTGAGTAAAAGACAAAGTAGAACTTCATAAAGATGTTTACAAACGTTGGCGCTAAACACAAGCAGAGCAGGTTAGAGACAATGAAACCAGGGAAATTAGAAAGGCTCAAAAAGGCGCTATACACGTGGAGAAAGTTAAAGGATATGAAAGTAGGAAAATTAGAAAATATAAAAAAGTAAAGATTGCAGTAGTGCAAACAAACTGCCTCATTTAACTATGCACCAGTCTAACTTTGGTTTTGCACAATAATTACTACACTATTGCACCTTAACACTTAATTCTACTTTATTCACATAATTGTACTTATTTATTATGTTCTACTATACTGTTATCTTTCAATCTATGACTTTTTGTTAATCTAACTGATATTCTTCTAACTTTGCACAGTTTTTGATAAGCAGATCAGGATGCATTTCACTGCGTGTTGTCCTGTATAACTATGCATGTGACAAATAAAGAATCTTGAGAATTTCAAAAACGAAGTTTACCGCACATGCATTTATTGGTTACTTTGTTAATGTATATATATTTATCTGTCTGCTTATTTAAAAACCTAAATTTACCCCAGGAGTCAAAAACGTTCTGTCTAGCCCTTGTACAAAAACATAGACAAAAGCTGGGGTATCACCTTGGTGATGTACTTTTGGAACTGTGAGAGGAAAATAGCACGACCTTACAGACAGGAGTCCAATGCAGAATTCTACTTACTTTTTTACTTTGTAAAAAAAAAATTATTAACTGCTGATGATGTAGATCATTTTGTCTATGCTGAAATTCCAAACAGAGAAACCTATCCTGACCTCATTAAAAAGATTCAGCATATTGGGACTCGCAAGATTACAAATATTGTTTTTACAGAAGTTCTGAAATAAAAGTGAAGCTAATGAAATAGCATCAATTCAAAGAAAAAAAGTCTTAAAAGTGTGTATCCAGAAAACCAAATACGGGGGTTGGCGAGCGAAGCCCCCTAGTCTCCATAAAAATCTTCTTGTATGTGTAGCACAATTACAGCTAAACAGCAAAATTCTGAGTTGCACATTCAACAAATCTGTAAGCGGGCAGAACATTACCCTGCCCAACACATCTCCAAATAAACAAAAAATAAGGAAGATCATTTTGACATGCCTGCTGTCACTCCATGTTTGGATCTTGTTTTACTTTACACAAAGTTGCACGGTGATGACGAAAGTGTACCTGGGCTCAGAACGTTAAGTGGAATGTGTGTGCAGGCCACTGGGAAAAGTTGGAAGGGGGACAATTGCGCTTGGGCATGGTATAATAATAAATAATAATAATTCATTACATTTATATAGCGCTTTTCTCAGTACTCAAAGCGCTATCCACACAGGTAGGAACCGGGAAGCGAACCCACAACCTTCCACAGTCTCCTTACTGCAAAGCAGCAGCACTACCACTGCGCCACCTGTGGTATGGAACAGACATACCTAGTGTGAGTGCACCCTAGGTGCTCCATTTAAAAGGATAACTCCCAGGTCTCAGTTCCATACAAAAGCATAACACTGATTAGAAGATGGGTTTACCCTTGTTTCATAAAAACTACTTTTTTAAACTATGTAGGTTTGTAAAGTTAAAAAAAAATGACTACTAAAAAGACTGAAAACTTGTTAACAGGCATTAATGTTCACAGGTGTTTCCAGGAACCCCTGTATAAAAATGTAACAATGACAATGAAACAAAATGAAAAGTAGGCACATCCTGAATCTGGTGCTAAAGGCACATAGTGGCAAGTGCTACACAAAAAGGTGAGAGCGATGGCTCAGCTGATGTCAACAGGAAACACTCCACTTGCAGTGATTACAGTTGGTCTCTGTGCATCAGAGAATGGAAGCTCTTCTATTGTTCTCACTTTAGAGTAATAACTTTTGAGGACCTTTGTGAAGGCCATGTCACATCAGATGACTTTTCTAGAAATTTTCATTTCGGAGTCGGAGTCAGTTGCAGCACACTCCTGTGTCCACTAGTCACCAACTTGCTCGAACTGGTGACTCACCCCAATAAATTCGTCTTTATTTGTAGGGGCGGGCTGTGTGTGCATGAGAGCTCACCTGGAAGTACAATACATATAATGCAGATATGAAGAGAAAGAAACTCAGGTGTTTTAGACCTTGAAAACAACAGAGAAACTCATCTATTTGATGTCTTGTGTTTATGTTCCATGATGGAATGGAAAATTTGGGGTAAGAAAAAAAAAAAAAAGGGCAAGATTGTGGTGGAACTTGCTGTACCTGTAACAACTTTGCATGAGAACTGGCTCCATCAGGCTGCATTAAATTGGCTGTCACAAAACTTTAGAAATGTGCTAGAAAAGAATTTTTCTGGTGGTGAGATCAACAGCTGCAGTGTAACATATCCCCTGGCTACAAATCATGTAATGTGACATCTGGTTAACAAGATATCACAGGTTCATAGCTGACCACTGGCTGGCAGTAACGACAGTACAAATTTTTTGGCCTAGGACAGATGGTGGTGTGATTCCACCAAATGAAACATTTGATGCTGTCATCAACAATTACACTGTAGACAAAAGGGGGTTTAGCAGCAGGGCTGTGCAAAAAAAAAGGAGATTAAGAGCCCAAAGAATGTCACCAGGAAATGCTCTGCAGTGAACACAGACAGTCTCTATGCAGCCAGAAAAGGTAATTCTCCTATTGCTCTTGCTTTAGAGAAACTACTTTTGAAATCCTTTTTTAATCCAAACATCAAAGGCTCACTAAAGACCACTGGCAGTTACCAGCAAAGTAAAATGTATGACCAGGGAAAGATTGTGGTATAAATTCAAAACAAAATAAGGCATAAGAAAATCTCACCTGCAAATGGAGTATTTTCTTCATATACTCATGAGAATAGTTATAGTGACTTGTTTATATTTTTCTGTTCTATTTCAGCTCAATTTCTTTCTTGTGCAGGTAGTTTTATATGTAGGGCATTCATACAGTATGTAACCCTCACCTAAAGTGATACTTCTAAATGGTTATAACATTTACTTAAAGCTTTATTTTTCGTTTCTCAGCTGTAAAAAACGCTGTCACACCAGTTATGTGATCTCCTTAACTGAATGTATTGTGAGTAGTTTAAAGTTTATACAAGCAGACCACTTCAGAAGTAAATAGAAAGCATTGACTATTGATGGACATTCTTATATTTTTCAGTGAATCAAGTCACTTGGCTCATAATAAAAAGAAGGATTTGCTGGCCACCAAACTGGATTATACTATTTTTAACGGTTAATAAAATTTTCCAATATTATGACTTATGTTGTTTATGTAATTAAATTGCATTCAAATGGCACTTCTTTTACAATGGTCACTCATTTAATTTGCTAGCTTACTGTCTTCTTCTCCCTATGCTTTTGTCTTGGTCTTCAGAGACTACTAATGTTAGAAGTTAGTGTTAAGTCTTATGACAAGTTGGAGTCTGGGAGATATGCAAGTTTGAAGTTTTCAGTAGGCTATCAAGTCTAATAAATATTTATTCCAAGTGTATGTGTGTGAAGAAAACCTAAAATCCAAGTGAAAATTACCCTTGACATGTTTCCAAATATATACCCATGTTCTTGGTGAACTCATGTTAAAGCAGAGGTGTTACACTCAAGATCCAGCCCTTGTACTTTTTAATGAAGTTTCTTCAATATTAAAAACATGTTACATGCAGCCTAAGATAACGGTTTGTTTTCTCAAAGAACCATCTTTAATGTATATTTCTTATTAATATAGGGCTGTGCAGTTAATTTTTTACAGTTAATTAACTTTCAATTACATTGACTTGCAATAATTATGAAAACAATATAATTGAGATAAAATGATCACTGTGTTGCATTTCATTTCACAATGATGCTCCTGTTTTGCCTTGTCTTACAAATCCAACGTACACTGTTTCAAGAACATGCTTTTGCCATTCCCTAAAAGCTCAAACTCACTTCCCACCAGATTGTGGCATGTTCAACTCAGCTTGAGCCAAGATGATGGAAAGAGAGCCTTTAGTCCCCAAGAAAGCTAAAACTAATTCAACTGTTTAGAAACACTTTGATTTCAAGGAGTCTGACAAGGAACAACAAATATATACTGTGCAAAATTTATTACACGGAGGTGTTTTTGTGCCACGCAGTAATAAGATGAATTTAAATTAATCAATCAGTGTTCTATGAACAAGCGATAAATGAATTAAAAAAAAAACCAGAGAAAAGCCATCTTGTTTTCTTTCACTGCAACACAGTCATCGATTAAAGACACTTTTTATAATGCAACTGCCAGCACCTATCCATCCATCATTCAAAAACAAACAAATAACAGACAACTTCATGTTCTTCCTAGCTAAAGACATGTGTCCAATTAGCACTGTTAACAACCAGGAATTCAAGAAACTAGTAAACACTTTTGGATAGTGTTATGCAATGCCATCACAACACCATTTCACTGCCTACCCTTACAATAAATGTCATAAGGAAGATGCAAGTGATGTGTCTACAACAAAATACTTTGCCACCACAACGTACATATAGTCAAGCCACACCACAGAGTCTTACACAAGTCATACTTTTCATTACATCGACAATTTTTTCAGTTTGAAGATGAAGTGTCTTCAAACAGTGTTTTCTCCAGAAGACAACACGGGGCAAAACTTTGCCCATGTACCGAGGGAAGTTATGGCTGCTTGGGGATTATAGGAGGAAAAGCTGTCCGTATCACCATGGACAATGCTTCGAAACATAAAGCTGGCAGCTGACGTCAATGGATGTACCAGGCTCCAGTGCTTCAGGCACAGACTCCACTTGGCCAGAGGTGAGTAGAACTCCTTCCTTCCAATTGCGTGTAATATGTGATGATTTAACTGTGTGTAATATGAGATTTTAATAAAAATAAGGAATTAGCATAGGTCTTCTGTTCTGTGATGAAATCTCTCTTTCTGTCACATAATACCAATCGTAATAATGTGCAATTAACATGTGAGCTACTCTGTAACGACTGAGCTGCTGGACTGGAATATGTTGAATATAGTTTAGCAAAATGTTCAATATATGTTCAGGAATTTTCAGTAGTTTGTGGCAGTGCACTAAAACATATTTGATCTAATTTGTTTTGGTCAAACTTATTTTTAAGCGCACATTACAAAATTGTCCAAATCATGTTTCTTCCATCTTAAAAATATTGGGAAATTAAGGTGTTTTCTAAATAACAACAACAACATTTATTTATATAGCACATTTTCATACAAATAATGTAGGATTCTGAGAAATTAATTCATGCATTTATTTCTAGTAGGAATGTCTACTGCAATGCAGTGTTCACTGGATGTTCAAACTGTTCTTTATACAGCTTCCAGTTAATCCAAAATGCTGCTGCAAGAATTATTATAAGAACAAGAAAATATGAACACATAACTCCAGTTCTTAAATCCTTACACTGGCTCCCGGTTAAGTTTAGGGCAGATTTCAAAATCTTCCTTTTAACATATAAAGCATTAAATGGCCAAGGTCTGGCTTACTTGTCTGAACTTATCATGACTTACAAACCAGAGCACACATTAAGATCTCAAGATGCCAGTCTGCTAATGATTCCAAGAATTAACAAAATAACAGTGGGAGGTTGAGCTTTTAGTTACAGGGCCCCTAAACTGTGGAATGGTCTGCCTGCTACTATAAGAGATGCCCCTTCGGTCTCAGCTTTTAAATCCCGGCTGAAGACTCACTACTTTAGTTTAGCATATCCTGACTAGAGCTGCTGATTAACTGTACAGACTGCATCTCTGTTAGTCATGGCTGAGGTCTCCAGGACTCTAAACAAATCCAAATCATATTATGTGATATCATCTACTGTTAAATTCTGTTCCATACTTGTACATTTTTTATACTGTATTGAGGATTTGTTCTGTTCTGTGTGTTGTATTATATTGACCCCCTTCTTTTTGACACCCACTGCACGCCAAACCCACCTGGAAAGGGGTCTCTTTTTGAACTGCCTTTACCAAGGTTTCTTCCATTTTTTCCTTACAAGGGTTTTTGGGAGTTTTTCCTTGTCTTCTTAGAGAGTCAAGGCTGGGGGACTGTCAAGAGGAAGGGCCTGTTAAAGCCCATTGTGGCACTTCTTGTTTGATTTTGGGCTATACAAAAATAAATTGTATTGTATTGTATGTATTTTATGATTCTTACACTGAATATATATTTAGTATTTTTTTTTCAGTAGGCTGTGTATATACACTTCAAAATTGTTGATCTTATCTATTTTTATCTAATTTCTTATTACTTTTATTTATTTAAATGTGCATATATTTATATAATTTATCTCTTTTTCTTTACATTTATTTTGTATGTGCTTCTCAGTTGAATTATATTTAGAGTTCTACAAAATCCACTGTTAAAAAGACGTTTTATTTCAATAAATGCATGATATTTTTAAAGTCAATAAGTAATTGTGTTAAATAAACGTGATCTCAAAATTGACCAAATTGTAATTATGATTGCTGCCATAATCGTGCAGCCCTACATTAAAACGCACCTCTGGTGTCTGCTCACATTTACTTCTGCATCACCACACACTGCAGCTACAAGTAAGAACAAAAACTGGCTGCTCATAATGAAAAACTAAAAATAAGGTTTCATGCCACACTGCAATAAACAGTAAACACCATTAATGTTTTAGCATGATGCCAAATATAATGTCTCAGGACGGAAATGGTAGGTCACAAAATGATGCACAGATGTCAGAACTGGCCACCCTCCCATGGCTTGTCTGATTGCTGCCACTGCACTACAGAAGTCTTTTGTCTTTTCCGCTTACTTGATTGTTTAATGTGGACAGTAAAAGTACTCATTAAATGTAATTGCTATCCATTTCTGACCATCTCCAAAAGTGGTCTGTGTGATCCATCGCCAGCACGTTTCCACTCAGTATTTTACTGTGGTCAAATGCCATGTGAACGCATGTTAATCCAGGTATAAATGCATGTACTTTATGGGTGGTCTTCCAAATCCTTTGCTGCAATATACAGGTAAAATTCCGTTACAACGAACTGCCAGGGACCTATAAAATATTTTGTTGTAATGAAAATTTCATTGTAATGAGATTCTGTATTTCTTTAACTTGCGTCCAGGTGTTTACAATCACTTCAATAGCTTCTTTCGTGTTAATTTTAATCTCGTCCTGTCTACAATTTTTCTCAGCATTTCCTTTTGATAATACACTTTCAGGGTGCGAATGATGCCCAAATCCAATGGCTGAAGCACTGCTGTGCAATTGCATGGGAGGAATTCAACGCGGACATTATCTAAATGTGGAAGCATGTTATGGGCAGCACAGTTATGAATCAGAAGCCGAATCATACTTTCCTTCTTCATATTGTGAGGTTTCTGAACTCTTTTGGGATCCCCCCCACCCAACGGGACGACATGCTGAAGTGCGTACCCAAGCGCAATTGCCATGTCTGTGTTAGACTGTTTGTCCGTTGCTGGGACAGGGCAACAGCAGGCTCACAGCGCTGCGGTGAAGCGACACGGAAGCAAATCCTAAAAGGTCGTGGTCGCGCTATAAATCCCTGTCTTGCACCCAAAAACACGAGGCTTAGTCTCAGTAATTTAGCAAAACCAGCTTTATTCAGCTTGAAGCAGGAACAGCAGGGTTACTTACTGTAGCGGGATCTGCCACTCTCCTATACACAGACACAGCAGTCAGACAGGGTTGTGGCCAGGTTAGTGGCCAAGTAATCCTGAACCCTGCATTTACAATGTTCCTTGCATCACCCATCAAGATCTTTTCTGTTTGCTTTGGTGAAGAGCTTCAGCAGAGCTGTGAGCCTGCTGTTGCCCTGGCAACAGATGAACAGTCTTCCACAGACACGGTGATCGCACTTCGGGACGCTCTTCAGCGTGTTGTCCCGTTGGGGGAGGTCCCAAGAGAGTTTAGAAACCTCACATTTTCTTGAATGAGTGCCACATTAATAGGAATGTTTCTTGAATGAGCATCACTGAACCACATAAAAATGGCTTTTTCGACATCTTCAAATACAGCAGTTCGCATACGTTAGCAACCAGAGATTTTTCTTCTTTTTTTGCTCGGTCTTTCAAGAAAGTTGACAGTGTCAATGGCGAAATTCCGAATTCACTGGCAAAGTCTTTTTTCTTTTTGCCGCAATCAAGAGCTGCAAAAATGTTAAGTTTTTTTTTCTAAAATGAACTGTTTTTTCGTGTCTGCCGTTTCTATAGGAGGGTGACATTGAGTTAAATTCCAATGGATGTTTTTCAGATGTTGCCGAGCAATAAGCAAAAGGTACCACTGAAAACCACCAAAAACAAAACAGCAAAAAAAAAAAAAAAAAAAACAGTTCAAGGAAACTTTGAAGAAAGAAAAAAAAAATTACAATGTTTCTTTTGGGGATCGTTGTGCACAACTGAGCTGCGACTACAGAACTAACTGCTCTGTGGATGATTCATTCAGAAATTTCAAGCTCTTTTGGGCACTTCGTTGTAATGAAGGTATCTGCTGAATTTATTTCGTAGTAACAAGACATATGGGGAAGCTGTCGGGACCATAAAAATACTTCGTTGTAATGAAAATTTTGTTGTAATGATATTCGTTTTAACGGAATTTTACCTGTACTTGGCTTCACAGAGGCACGGTTTACGTCCTTATTTTTTTCAGCTGCAGGTCATTGCTTTACTTTTGTTTAAGTGCTGCTTCCCTTTACCTTATTTTACATCCAAATTTCCACATTACTCCAGATTTTGGATATATAAATATAGTTTTTCCTCCATTTCATCCCTTATTTTGCAACAAAGTATGCTTCCATTACCAGTGGATTTAAAAGGATTGTTTATGTGCACCAGATAAGGAACAGAAATACTCATAGGCTGTATTTTGGTATAATCAATCAACTACTTTGCATGCACTTTAGAAACCTGGTATATCCTGAAATGTATATTTAACACTATGTATATTAGGGTTGTTATACATTACTGTAATAATTATTATTCTATTCTAAATTAGTATTAACATATAGAATTTGTGAATATTACAGAAAGAGAGGATCATACAACCCGAGACATGTGTGCCCTTTATAATGTACAGTATATACAATATTCTTATGTTTCATATAACTCTCAGCAACTTTACCAATGACTAGCATAAACAATGGATTTAAAAGATATTGATTCTAAGTTTGGAAAGATGAAGACAAAAATAAACCGTTTTGAAATTTAGTGATTTGTATTTTTACAATAATAAAGAGCTGTAAGTAAACATATTATTATTAACATTTATTTTTTTAAAACAGTCATTCCATTTGAAAAATAAAAACTACCATCATGCAATTAAACTATATAGACTGGTATGTGAATGTCATGTTTGTAAAGTAAAAGCAGCATTAACTGCTTGTTGATATATTGCAGCCCACATCTGGTATATAAAGTGTTATTTTTGGTCCCATGAAAGTAAGTTGGATGCCCTAGTTTTAAAGGAACAGCCTAGATCCTAGTTACTGCACTAATTCCCTTCATAATTTGGATCATTCCATTTTAATTCAAGAAAATAAAAAAAATGTATTTGAATCACCGTTTTTAAACTTGGTATATCAGTTTCACCAACCTTCCAAAGCTCAGAAATATTTTTTGTTTACTAAAAAAACAAAAATTCCCTGTGAGCTGCAGACACTTTTCTTAACCAAGGACAGCATAAAAATGTTTAAAGTCTAGATTTCTTTTTTCAAGGTTGAAGTTCATCTTGCAAACTGCATTTTTAATTGCTTTTGGTTATTAAAGAGCTTGGAGTAACAAGTCGTTTTTTATAATAAAATAAGTATTCATGGGTACTACTTGTATTTTAAAAACTGACCTGTTACTTGTTCCCCTTCATTATATAACCACCCCAAACCTGTTCAAGGTTTCAAGCTTCAAAAAAAGGCATGTGAGGGGAGGGATCAGTTTATTTTTTAATTGAATGCAAAGTACTGTGTACCTGGTTTCAAATAAAACAAAAACTGTGTTGTTATTCAAAGGGTTTTAAGAGCTACTCGGCTCTGAACATTAAAAAAAATCTCCAAAATGACACATTCATTTCACTCACTTTTAATCCTCATTCTTCTTTCAAAAGAAGTGAACCGAAACCTTATAGACCTTCACTTTGCTCACGGTTTTCTAATATGACATTTATTTGGAGGAAGAGAAGGACTAGACACATGAAAAAATGGTGTGACATATTGCACTAATATTTTGTTATCTGAAAACACAATAAGGAGATTTAGACAACAATTATGCAACAATAAAAGAACAAACACATACCAGAATCTTCAGCCTCTGCCAGAAGTTCCTTACGTGTTGTGGCTCTTCCTGAATACCTCCTGTCAATATCCAAGAGAGAAATAAGAGAGGCACGACTTCGCAGTGAGCTCACAGCCAAGTCTCCTTCATCATTTTCACCTTCATCAAATGTTTCTATTACTTTGGCCTTGGTAGCTGTAAAGGTGAGAGAAAAGGTCTTAATTTACAAAAAATGAATAAAATATTTTAAAAGTAAACCCGACACACACATTTATCACCTGTAAATTTATTTGGATAAACACATTAACCTAGTCAAAGATTTCCATTCCATGCCAAATTACAACTTTGTGGATTTTCAGGCACATTTGGAACAAACTGAACTCCGATAATAATGCATTTAAATAATTCAAAAGGACTCAAATATGAAGGAAACATTGTAGGTAATTTCTTACATATAGTCATGAGCCTGTTATCCAGCATGTTTGTGACAAATTACCCATTATTATTTTCTGAAGAAAACAGTCTTTCCTCCTTTCAAAAAAATCGAGATGTAGCTCAGAGAGAACATCAATAATTATTAATATGGCTTGAGGAAACCAAGGCATGATTTTTGTCTCAAACCAAAATTATTTTGGCATTCAGATGAATAACTGGATTACATATATAAATGATGTGTCCCTGTATGTTATAGAACATTTTCTTAAATAGATGTGCAAACCTAAAAGAATTAGTTCTGACACTGCAGCTTTCTATAGTTACGTGAAATGGTACAAATTGAAGGTGCAACATTCACTTTTGTTAAGTTAATGAAAGACGACGATAAGTCATGTATGCCTAAAACAGCTGAAGGCCATGTCTAATTAGACGACTTTTCCAGTGATTTTCAGTCATTGACTCGATTTACATATCCTAACAAAGTGTGAGGCAGTTGCGGCACATTCCCATGATCGCCAGTGGTGTAGCTTGACATAACCAGCACCAGCCTTTGACTTGCACCGAGAACATCAAATAGGTCTGATTTTGTCTGAAATCATAGGGGTGGGTTTGTTTTTGTGCGAGAGCTGACAACAAATGAACACTAACGTAGTAATATAATGCACATTATGCAGCTACAAAGAATAGGAGACATATGTGTTTTGAACCTGAAAAAAAGAAAGTATCTTATTAGTCTGTTGTATCATGTTTGGCGCACCATGACAGAATGGGGGAAAAAAAGAAAAAACAAAATTGGGCAGAGATTGCAATTGAACAGGCACCAGGTTCATCAAGCAGTATGTTATCATCGGTCAGAAAAAAGGGGCAAGCTCCTGATACTTTGAAGACTTGAAGCTGTTCTGGAAAGTCACCACGCAGTCATTTGATCTGATATACCCTGCAATTTTTAGTCATGTAGAAAGATATGTTCAGTTGATGAGATTAGCAACTGCGTTGTCAAGTTCAGCATTCCCTCAGACTAGAAGTTGTATAATATGCCCCTGGCTTAATTTGTCATCCCCTGTGATTTTCAAATTATGCAATCAGATATCCTCAAGCAATGAGATTAGCAGCTCTGTCGTCAAACTTGACACCCCTCCAACTAGAAATCACATTGTACCATTGGTGTAACTGAAAAGAGGAACGGGGTAGTTGTGGTCTACATGTAATTGCCTATGAATAAATATACTGGTAATTTCTGAATTTCAAACAAACTTACTTTTTGAAAATCATTAATATTAAGTTGCACCTAGGTAATGTGATTATTAAGAATGTTAAATTACAGGAACATTACAAACTTATTTTTATTAAATCCGTAACTTTTCTTATGATTCTATTTTCCCCCTTTCAAAGCAAATATTTAATAAAGGAATGCAAATGCCTTGTAGTGCATAATTGTATAATCATTTACAAACTTGAAGGAAATAAGGAAGAATTAGTATATGTGTAATCCAACAAAACCTGAGAAACAAAGCACCAGAAAAAGATCAGAAACTCACGGAGTGTTCTGTTCAAGAAGTCTATTAAATAATCTTACAAAAAATTAATTTATGATGCAGCATTATTCACTCAAGAAATAAAACAAATTACATGTATCTGAGAATGTCACTGTCTTGGCAACTTGTGCTGTACTCCAGATCATTTTGTGTACAGCACTTGTCAAGTATGTATACTAAAAAACCTGTATTCTGGGTGATGATTTTTTTTTTTTTAAATGTAGCAACACACAACTTCTTGTGTACTGTACACAAAGTAATTATTATACTTGCCAAACTACTCTGTACTATAGCAGTAATACACTAACTTATGAAATACTAAAACACAAATATGCCCATTTAGTCTGACTATGCTATACAACACTAGTATGCCTTTGTGCCAGGAGACTGTATTTACTCCAAATGCAGCATATGACGCAAGTCTGGACACAAGATGGCCCCCACCTTTGCCATATGATACTACCTCTTAACTGACTAATATTCTAAAAAACTATAAAGAGAAAGACTATTATGGTAGTAGAATAATAGAATGTGCCCTATCAGTTAACCATCACCAGCATGACCGACCTACCTGTGTGACCCTGCAAACAGATCACTTAGCCTGCTGGCACAACTGATATACAAATATCAATTCGCTCATTTTCAAACAGGCTTACATAGGGCTGGAGTCTAACAAAGCAACATTGGGCACAAGGTGGGAACCATCATATAAACAACACTGCACATGCAGAGTGCCTCAGCTAAGCAAGCAGCACCAGGTTCCAGAAATATTAGATCCACGACACACTTAACCAATATCTGTTTCTGCTATAAAACATCATATCCAGCCAGTTATTGAAAACATTCTAGAACAGAAGTCACTTTATCTTATTTATAAAAAAACAAGGATCTGATTAAAACTGTGGGCAACACTCAAAGTGTGGTGCTGAGGTGTCATCCATTGTACAGTTGCACTCCTAAGGTAAGAGAAATAATTCTCTCCTGCAAATATTCTTCTGAAGTTACATTGCCATTACTTTATTCCAAATGTCAAACAAAAATCAAAACAGATCTGACAGAAGTGGTGATTTATGCAACTACGACCAATTTGTGATTGAGTATAAGTACGGAAGCATGCCTGAGTACAACAGTTAATTATACTGATGAAGAATATATGCTGAGAAGTGTTTCCTCAAGAATGGGACACAAACTGCTCAAGAACTGAGGCTGGTAGTAGCATATAACAGTGTATTACTATTTAAATACTTTTTTAACTTGTAAAATATTGCCATTGTTACATTTAATGTGTTTACATACATGTATAGCAGAACTATCTGATTATATTTGCTTTAACTTATGTTACTGTAATTTAAGATTTTACTATCTGCTTTGATTTTGCACATACATGCAACAATTGTTTTCTTAATACAGCAGAAACACAAACATTTATTTTGAGAAAAAAGTTAGAATATGTTTTATAAATATTTGCATATCAGTAGTGTAATGTATTTTCTGTACTAAAAAACAGTGACACAAATTTTAAAATAAATGTGGTGCCTGTTATATATATATATATATAAATAAATGTTATTAAACACTAAATCCTTAATATTTCAATTAATCCAGCATTCTACAATTTCAAAATAACAATTTTTTTAAGTGCTTCCCTCCAAAGTGGAGGTTCTACTGCATTGTGTGTAAACTGAATATAGAATATAGAGATAACAGACAAGGTGCAAAATAATCATTGCACTGTTAAATGAAATTAATAATCACAATTATAATATCAAATTTAATAAATGTCAATTATTAATTTTGTAATAATTGGGCGTCTCTAGTCTAACTATACTCTTTTCCTCTGTTTAGGGTTTTGACAACACAAAGAAGAAAACAGACTATATAATTGAATAATATGGTTAAGGACAATTTCAAAGCCAAATCAGACATATCAATGACAAGCCAAATTAAACATATCAATGATATAATTACAGTATTATAATATACTCCATATGAAAATAAAAATAAAGATAAAACAATGACTTGATTGTGTGTTTTTCTCCAGTATTTAACAAGGCACTAATGCATTATCATGGCCGAAAAAGGAAGATATCACTCATTTCCAGTACCTTACCACACAGCTGAACACACTCTCCCACAATTTCATATGTATTTGTAAACTAATTAACAGCATCCAAGCACTTAGGATGTTATTTAAAAATTATTACTACTTTGAAGCACCTGCAGATTGTAAGGAGGATACAATGATCTATAGTATATGCAAGATGGATATCTACAGTGAAGTACCCTTACCTCCGGGCTGTTCAAGTCAATTTTATGAATTTGTTTTGGACTATTAACATCCATAACCATGTCCTCCAAGACTGTAAAGAAGAACATAACCATTTCCTCTGGCAGTGTAAGTGAAAAATCTGTTTGTGCAGTCTGATTGTACTGGCACCCCATCCAAAGTACACCAAATGTGCCAAGATAGTCACCAGCTCTTCATTGCCCCCTGCTGGTTAAGCAGGTATGGAAGTTGATAAATGGAATTGTTAGACTTAAGCAGAACACTTCTTAAGTGTGTACCGGAAGACTGGTAAACATTAATGTTACCAATGGACAGTTAGTTGAGATAAACCGAACTATTGAGTATTTTGCTTTTCAAACCTTTATTGCATTATAAAAATGTTGGGCTCAGACACTGACTAATGAAATGCTCAGGGTTTGGATGGAAAGATAGACAGAACTTTACTTGTCCCTAGGAAGAACATTATTTTTTTTACAGAAGCTCAATATATAAATGCAAACCAGACTGAATAAAAAGAATGAAAACATCTGACATGTCAATCACAGTTACAGTGAGGCATCATACAGAGGTATTCCAGTTGGTAGAATGGAGCACCAGCAATGTTTCTTTGCACACATCTGCGAAATAATTCTTTGGCTGAAAATGCTTAGTGTTGGTGTGTCAGGGAAAAGATGTGGAGCATTGTTCATAATGGCACTCAGTTTTGTTTTGTCTCCTTTGCTAATACATCTGAGGGGTTCACAGTGCATTCCATAGCTGAGCCTGCCTTTTTAATTAGCTTGTTACTTCAGTGGGCCACTCTTGAGGTGGTGGTACCAGCACAGCATAGATAATTGCACTGGCCATCACCAAGTTGCGGAATATGTGAAGATGTCACTACTCAGATCAAACGAACATATTCTTCTAAGAAAATAATGAGTCTGTTCTACCCTTACTTATACAGTTCCTCTGTGTTACAACACCAGTCCAACCTGTCACTTGTGTAGACCCCTAAATATGTGTAGTAGTTCACAGCCTCCACATCCACTCCTATAATGTAGGGGTTCAATAACCCGTTCCTTGGCTTTGCTAATGTTATGTTGCAGTCAATTCTTTCTGCACCAAGAAACAAAGTTCTCCACTTGACTCCTATATTTGGCCTCATCCTTTATAACAACACACCCTATAAAATACAGAAATTCTCAAGATGATTCTGCAAGTGTCATGACCTGGTGTTAATAGTCTGAGGTGTGCAGAGTGAAGAGAAAATGAGACAAGACTGTTCCTTGTGTTGCTTACATCCGTATCAGAGGCAGTCCTTGAGCCTCACAAACTGCATTTTCCACTACACCATTGGCTCTTCCACTTGCACATCTCTCAGCTTACCCCATAGCAAGGATGGTTGGATGGTATTGAAAGCACTGGTGAAATCAAAAAACATAATCCTTATAGTGCTGCCAGCTTTGGCCAAGCAAGGGTGAGTTCTTTGGAGCACAGCTTAACTGCATTTTCCTCTGCAATCTTTGCAAACTGCAGAGGGTCCAGGTGATCTATGACAACAGGACATAGTACATCCTCCATGAGCAGCTTCTCAGAAAGTCTGCAATCAACTGTTGAATTAACAATTTACACAAACCTTTTACCACATATTGTAGGAAACTGTAACACTGTATACTTCGCTCCCATGTACTTTGGGACTGTACACGAGCGATTCCCTACAAATGCCTGAACTGTACAACTAGTGTACTGGTACCAAGTTCTCGATGCTACTTTACAAGCTCGGTGAATGAAGCCGGTGAATTTAATTTCCTTCACTGTAACTTACAAATTGAACTCGCTCCGCTACTATGTCACAGGACTCTGGGGCCAAAGATGGAATCTGCGGAACAGCCCCAGAAACAGTTCACACGTGAGCCTCCATCAGTACAAACACATGGACGAAAAAATAAGAACAAAAACGAACAAAGAGTCCAACCGTTATACCACCCCCGCGTACTGGCTTTCATACCTTCATCCTCGTCGTCTTCGGGATCATGGAATTTGGGTAAAGGGTTTAATAAATCCTGCAACTGCAGCGAGATGGGCGCAGCCATGTTCAGAAGCGCGTTGCTGTCGCATGAGTCCGAGACGAGAGGGGTGAAGGCGCTGACGAGGTGTCACGTGACATGGCGCCATCTTCGAAATGTGACACTGCGGACGCGCGTGAACGCGGATATTCAGGATCTTCGGGTATGCGCCAAGCAGTAATGTGGTTTGAACGTGTATCACGGAGCTTATATTCAGGTTTATTTGCAAAGGAAAAATGTGAAGGGTGGAAAGGGTCAGTGAACCGGGTAACGCTCGCTGTGTTGGACTCTTTAACTCATTTTCAATCTCTGGAGAGACCATGCAACAGACTGGAAAGAGAAGCTTGTATGGAATGTGAAAAGGTCCTCCGCTGTCTTTTGGTTGATTTTGGTCCTTGAATGTGCTGCGACGTGCAAAAATCTCGGGGTACACAGAGAGCCCAAGGAGTGAGCGAACGTGGCTGGAGACGGCACTTAAATGGTCTTGTCTTTAGTGGTGTATGTTTCGGACTGTAACAACGTGTTTACATGCGACTGTAACAGTTGATCAGTGTAAAACGAGACGTTAGAAATATATGATTTTTGATTTTGGGGTGTTGTTTTTACGGCAGAGTTTGAGGAAGAAGAAAAAAATCAGCTGATGGAAAAGAGCACGACTGTACACCTTCTCGTAAGCACGTTACTCGTGTTGGGCTCTCGAAGTTGTGCATCTTTTTCATCTTTCATAGCGGTTCGTTTTATTTTTATGGTGACCTATGTAAGGTTTATTGCGGGATGGAGCGATGATATAATAACTGCATAAATCGGAAAATTACAGCATTTGTTCCAGCGTATTCTGTGTATGTTTCGTTATGGATTTTTTAGTTATATATAAGTGTCGATTACAGTGGTTTTAAAGTACTGTTCTCTTCTCTATAAATGCGTGTTTCCGTGCAAATTTATTCTGCTTGCTTCATTTTGGCATTGCCGTGATCCGTGTTAGTGCCGGCTCCATCACAGACCACTTGAGCACTATGAGGGCTGAACATCATGAGAAATTAAAATGAGATTACACCACAACATTAAAAGCAGAGCTCATGTCACAGGCAAAAAAAAAAAAAACAGAAATTAAATCTTGGCTGCCAGATAGAGTTATCAGGACTGAGCTTTGATGCAAGTACTCGTGCAAATGACAAGATTAAAATCAACTGTGCAGTGTTTGACACCTGAAGTTAGATTTGACTAATTTTGCCAGTTAACGAATGATAGGAGGGCCTTCTTAACGTATGGTTACTGGCTGGGGGCCCCAGGAGCATGGGGGCCCACGGTGTTTCTGATGCCTATGTATGTTTCTGTTTTGCTATCAAAACGGGGCCCCAGCACACTACTTTGCCCCTGGGCTTGTGATGCTGTTAAGATGGCAATGATTGATAGAACTAAAAAAAGACAGCTTACTTTTTCACATGGCTGAGCCTGTTTATACTATATTATCTTTATATGTTCCCTTCTAACTTCTTTTGTCTTTTTGACCTTAAGGAGTCATTCTTATTGGTGGAAAAATACACCGATCTTATATCTGGCCACCAGTAAACCTGTAACTTCAAATGCAGGGCTATACTTGGAAGATGAATGGACAGTATCTGCTGATTTATAGCTGTGTGTCATGACACAGCTGCAGCCTCACAGTGATGGGCTAGTTTGGCAATATGTTTGGACAATTCAAGTAATTCATACTTGTTGGTTTTAATTTTTACTCTTTCCTGATCTTTACCAAAAATGGCATTTTTGATATGCCCATTTTATATTTGCTTATAGTTAAGCATTCTGTTTTTACTTGGCATAATATTTATTTTTTATTCCCTATTTGTTTCATTTTGAGTTTTTACTACTTTCATGGGGGGAGAGTTCATGAATATTATTAACATTTTCTTCTTAACATAAAAAAATTAAAGCATGTTTAGGGCATCATGGTCAGTTGCAGTTTGCAAAAAGCTTGTTTAATATTAAATTATTTAATTTCACATCAACAGAGTACAATGATTTCATTTGGGGAGCTAGATAATTTGAAATATGTGTGAATGCAATGTGTGAGTGTGAATATATATCCTCTTTAATAAAATCCCTGTGTGCGTCCAGGTGTCCGTGTGTGTGTGTGTGTCTTCTGGTGAAGTGCGCATGTGCGAGGTACGGTGCAATGTGCGATATTACTGTCACAGAAAGTTACAGGCGTTTTACGGAAATACAAACCAGTATTACTGCGAGAGGAAATTGAAGGTACACAATCCAGTGACTCATATTACAGCCACATACATGCCAGTATTACTGTCAGAGGAGATTAAAGGCATATTACCGACGCACAGGCCTGTATTACCGCCAGAGAAAATTAAAGGTATATTACAGACGTACAAGCCAGCGGACGTACAAGACAGTATTACTGTCACAGAAAATTAAAGACACACAATACACAGCGGCAGCCCATGAAGAACGGTCAGCTCAGCAAGTAAACATCAACAAAAAGAATGAGGTCAAAGTCCCTTGCCATTTAATATAGACTGTACCTACTAATGTTTATGCACTACTGTTCTAGCGCCCGTGTAACGAGCTAAATGACTAGTGTGTGTATATATATATATATATATATATATATATATATATATATATACACACTATATATATTCAGTCATGCACCTATTTATAGGTCCATTTTGAACCAGCAATTTGGCCATATGTCATATTAGCCTTATGTCATGTAAAACCATGTAAAGGTCACTGCAGTTTTGACTGTGTGGGTCTGGTCTGGGTCACCGGTACGCATACTTTAACTGCCAGTACAGAGTTGTACAAACTGGTCTTCAAGTTTCTGTGTAAGGGAATACGGTGTGGGCCGAATACTTAGGAATTAGCCACTTGGAGCAGCGCCAATCAAAGCAAAGCTTAAAGGGCCCCCCAAGAGTCAGAAAACATATGAGACCCTGTGAAATAATATTAGTGCAGCATTTAACATCCCTGCTGCATCGCATTCCTTCGTAGCACTCAGCATCTCTGCTGCGCCACCTGATAACAAAGCGTTCAAGGCCGTCACTGTTGTGCTTTTGTCAATGGCTGCACGCCTACAACAGAAAAATGTTTCAGAGAGTTTGTGTGCTGTTTCAGGAAAGAAGGGAAGGCTATATATAGGTAATGGCATTGACAAGTTGCGTGAGTCTGGTATGAAAATTATGAGCTGGCAGTCATCATGCAAATAAGCAGATTAAAAGCCAGCCGCAAGGGAGGCTATAAAATGATAAGGCTGCCAAAGTCGAAAAAACATTCCAACTCTGCGACAGCGAGTGTCCCTTTTAAAGATAGTGAGCCACCTTAAAGAGCAAAGGTTCCAGTGGCACTCTGCTCAGCAAACGCCACAACAGTGAAGCACCACACTATTTTATCTATGGAAGCTCGTGGTTAGTACTGCTGTGTCACAGCTCAGGTCACATTTCTGGCCACAATAATCAGTCCAGCATATTTGGCAGATGTTTCCTTAGCATTCAGGGACACTTAAAAGACTATTGCACTATTACTAATAATCAAAGCTAGTTTAGTTTCTCCTTCCCCTTTGATTTTAATGCATTTAGTTGAGCTCAAAGTGAAGCAAATTCAGTGGGGTTCGTTCATCACTGAGTAACACACAACAATAAAATTTTTTTTTTTTTTTTTACTTTTCCAATTATTCTTTAACAGCTATAAATGTATTAACACCACTCAACAGGACAAGGTAGATTATCAGAATCACTGTCCTCTGCAGATTCATGTACAGCAAACACTGTTGCATTATCATCATCCAAAAAGTCACTTTCTTGTAGCAGTCCTGGTGGAGGTTCTTCTGATACAGGTGTAGGTTTTTTCAGGAATATGTCTAATGTTGTTTGTTTCATTTATTTCTTTTTTTCATCATAGATTTGCTTGCAGTTTGCAAGTACATTGTGATTTGTTCTTTCCAATAACGGATAGCATTCACCAGCTGTGTTGCAGGAAGACGTGCAGCTTCATTTCCAAATCAGTAGCACAATGTTTCTTCTTGAATTCCTGTACAGGTTTTGTGTGTGACTGTTTTGGGGCCATAATGATTACAGTATTTTTTTTTTCCCACAAAAAATAATCTATGAAATATTGAGGCACGTCAAAAGAGACACAGTAAAAAACAATGGAAGAATAGCAGAGAACAGCTGCAGACACAATACTTTACAAACCAAAATGTTTTACATCTTGTTTTGTGTACAGTATTATCTTATTAATATGTACAGTAAGTAGTATCTTATTAATAAAATATACAAAAGCATACCAAAATTATTAAAAACTTATGTATCTCATATCTGTTTATTACATATGAAATGAACTTGCACTCTTCATATCTAAGTTATATTATTCTATGGCCGGCTGCACTGGCGCACATGTGTAATAAACAGGCCTAGGGTTCCTGTGGCCCTCAGCCTTAAGTACGACTAGCCTTAATTCAGCTGGCCATACATCAGCGCATGACTGTATGTGTGTGTATATAATAAACAAAGAGTGTAATATGAGAGATATATACACTACCAGTCAAAAGTTTTAGAAAACCCCCAAGTTGAGTGAACAGCATGAAATGGTACAAATGTAAGAAGTAGACTGCTACAGGTTAAAGACAAAGTCTAGGTTATCAAGAACTGAAAAATAATGTGATCTTTATTGTTGTACAAAAAGGTCCTTTTTGCGGAACAAATAATGGGTCAAAACCTTACAGCTTTTCTGCAGCAATGAAAGTTAAATGATAAGTTCGGTATTTTTCAAGTTTAAGGTAATTCCTCATAATCATGGTATATATTGGTTTGACACATGAAATTGAAATCTAAAGTGAAGCAAATTTCAGTTTTTAAAAATAACTATCCTGCTTTAAAGGAGCTGATGGGTTCCATTATAAAGAAAAGCCTTAAAATTTATCAAATACATTTATTCTTTAAGCCAAAATGTTATCAAGTATTGGTGTGTTTTGAGATTAGACACATATTGCAAATTAGCATATCCATATTGTATTAAGAAAGCCATTGTTGTGAGATTCAGCCATTTTCATAGGAGACTGGCTGTGTGCTTTACTTCTCTAACCACCCCATTCATCTTCCTCTGTGCTGAAATGGTGCTGGTTTCACCCCAAAAACTCCTCACCAAGTGCCATTATAGACGTTGTATGTTGATGCCCAGATGTGAATTGCTGTTTATGTTCTGTGGACAATTAGACAATAACTAAAAAAGCACACTTATGATCGCTTATGTTCATTCCCTATATGGAAGCTTATTTCTTGGTATTTCCTGCTACCACTAAATTGATAATAGACATGTGTGCTTCAGTGAAAGAGAATATTGAGCATGTGTGTAGTATGCAAACAAGTGAGAAGAACTGAACAGACTTTATAGGCATCCATCCCTCTTTCCAACCCACTTATCCATGGTGGGGTCGCAGGAACCTATCCCAATAATCAAAGGGCACAAGGTGATAGTCCATCACAGGGTGAAGAACACACACACATCTGGACCACTTTAGCAATGGCAACTCACCTAATTTTAATGTAGTTAAAGTTTATTATGTTAAGTACAGATGTTTTAACATAGGCAGAGGTGTAGAGCGGAACTCTCATGCCTACCTCCTGGTTCTACATGGAGTTTGCATGTTCTCTCCATGTATTTACAGTTAGTGCATTTACTCACTCAAAAACATTGTGCTGTGTTCTTTTATTACCATATCCTCAACAACTCATATATTTAAAAAAGTGATATATTTTGTGGTTATTCAGTCTACTCCATAACACACTCAGATTTTTTTATTTTCTGATTTTTTTTTATTGTGTGTGCACAAGACATTCCCTGGGAATGATGACTTGCTTTTTCAAAAATCTGAGGCTTTTATTAAAAATACAATGCCATGTAATCAGTTCAGGTTTATTGTTATGTGTACAAGGTTGAACTTGTGGTGCATCTTACTACCTAGGCTATGCAAAATAACACAGTATGTAAAAAGGCAGCGTTTGGCATTGGGTTGTCATAACTCCACCTATGATGGCCACTGCAAGTGCACAAGCAAGCGAGAAACTTTTTTTTGAGAAAATAGTACCAAGAATGATAACATTTCTTATTTTCAGTTTACTTCTATTGTCACAAGCATACCTCAGAACCATGGAAAGTACGCTTGTTAAATCAAAACCTTTTCTATTTCAAAGTGGACGTATTTGATAAGGTTTAATGCTTTTGTTTATAAAGGGACTACAGTACCCATTGGCTCCACAATAAGATGCAAAAGTCGGTTAGTTATTTTTTTTTTATTTATAAAATATGCTTCACTTAAGAACGCAGTTTCATGTGGCAAACTAACATTTATCATTTTTCAACTTTGACTTGAAAAATGCTAAACTTATCATTTAAGGCTTGAAAGGTGATGTAAATAATTCCTATAGGTGTCCCAACTTTTGTTGATTACTTACAAACTCTCTGTGTGTATGAAAGCAAGGTTCAAGCAAACTTATCTACTCACCTCTAAAGCATTATTTGGACAATAATGCACTCAAATATTGCTGTCATAATGGAAAGGAAAAGACAGACGGACTATTATAACCCTTAAAATTGCTGGTCTTCCCGTTAGAGAAACTGCAAAGAAAGCCAAGGTGTTAGTGAGTACCATTTCCTACACCACCTAAAGGAACTTGGAAACTGTGACAGGATTCTGAAGACAACTTTCTGAGAGGCAAAAGCTTGAGTGACAGGCACCTCACAAGTGCTTCAAGGACATCAATAAACATCTACTATAGAGGAAACTTGGAAACAGCAGTTTAATGTTGGCCATATTCAGTATCCAGTACATCATTTTCAGCTTACCCAGCAGACATTCATCTCACCCTTTTTTGCATTCTTCGGTTTATAGAATCCTTATTGTCACGTGTACACAGTACAATGAAATACTTCCCTATATTAGTCAATGTTTTTCTTGAAAGCTGTTAGAATATTAGACAAAGGTTGATGAGAACAGGTCATTTGGCCCAACAATGCTTGCCAATCTTATCCACCTAATTCCTCCAAAGTATTAGCAAGTTGAGACTTGAAGGTCCCTAAAGTCTCCTCTCCACCTCACTACTTGGTAATTTATTCCCTCTGTCTATGGTTCTCTACATAAAGAAAAACTTTGTATGGCAGATGACCCTTAACCAGTTCCAATTAAATCCTTGTGTTCTTATTAAACTCATTTTAATGTAACAGCCTGGATCCACTGTACTTAATTCTATTCATAATTTTAATAACTTACATCATGTCTCCCTGTTATCTCATTTTGCTCATGGGAAGCTGTAAACATTTTTGATCACTAGAATCGAGCTTAGAGTGCTCACCCTTACCAAGAATACGTAATGAAGTGAGAGTGCATGTTCCTCAGTTTAATTACTTCAAAGTTCACATATAGCCATACTCACGCTGGCACCCATCTTCTCCAAAATCATTTGTTTTGTCTTGTCCCCAGTTTGGATTAGTCTGGACACCACCACAAAACAAATCTTTGATTGTAGTCTTTACCCATTGTGCATGGCAATGATCTCAATCAGTCAACCCTGTGAGTCTATTTACAGTTAGACCTGCAGAAACATGCCTGCCATCCAGTTTGTTTTCATGTTATCCCCAAGAGATGCGTCCATCATCTGTTCAATTATTATGGTCAAATGTTTGGTCTTTTCTGCTCTTTTCTTTGTGATTCCTTTACTTTTGTGCATCCAACAAAATTGGCGTATGGTGTATTATTTTCGCTTGCCATTGGTATAGTCAGGTCATCCCATTTCACTAGCACAATTTGAAGACTTGCAATCTACATGCATTTCCTTTCTCTTCTAGCTAAGCTTAAAGTATTATGCACACATTAATTTTTTTCAATAACATTAGGATATTTATGCAATGTATGTGTGTGTGTACTACTAGCATAAGCAGAAGCAAATACTTTACAATAAACAATTTCCACACGTACAGTGTAACTACTAACATAATGAGTTAATGGGACTGCTCTTTATTAAATGTTAGCAAAGATAAAAGCTTCAAGACCACCTTTTCATTTCAAAGATTTAAACAATGAAAATGTGATGGGTAGAAGGAAGTTGTTTCTCACTTGGCTGTTATCAGGGTGTCAGACATTAGGCGCTACTGTATGTCGTTTACTCGGTAAAGGCATTCATTTTTTTCTTTTTCCTCTTTTGGTTTGACCAGACAGTCCTTTGAGGAAATAACCTTGTCAGCTTAAGTGGAAACCACTGACTGCTTTAACCTCAAATCCTGTCACACACAAACACATCTTGAGGAATAACTTTAAGTGTCCTTTTCTCTTAATATGAACACAAAATATACCACACTAATATATCTAGTGCCACTTTTCCATACAACCTGGCGCCAGCTCCTCCTGCGTTTCCTTTCTTTCCTATACATTCCGGGAATCATTGACAAAATGTCCTTCGAAGTATTAAAACCTACCTGACCTTTCAAGGTTTCATTGAGGCCAAACTGAATCCTAGTCTTTGATTGGTTTTAGCTGAAGTAGCCAAGACTCTGATGGAAGAATTGGTACTATCGTCAGTTTTTACAAACTCACTTTCTTTCAGTTTTGTTTAATGGAGTCACGAATGAAGTGCAGATAGTCTGGACCAATGGCCATGTTCAGCATGACTTTGAAATGTAGTATTAATGTACGTGCTGTGTAGGTGAATATCAAAGAAGGCGGAAGAACGTGCACTCTGTCACTGTGAGGAAAAAAAAAACAACACATAGGTAGACAGGCAGCATGTAGACTAGTCAGGACCCCAGCAATTTCCATTTTCAAATGTGTAATGTAGACATTCTTACTTTTTGATATAATTAAAGCACATGTAACTCCTCCTGTCTGGAGGTAGGCCATTAGCAAGGCTGTAGCTCCTAGAGCTTCCTGATGTTAGTTAGCAGTGAAGAGCATTCAGATTTTAATTATTCAATATTGTGCCACACTACATGGATCAATAATGCATCTCTCATGCTCCTGGTTCATACTCTGTGCAGGACCCTGAAAACCACTAGATTTTAAAGACTTTAATGTTGTAAAGATAAAGAAGGACTAAATACACATTGACGTACCTTTGTACTCCTTCTAGAAGTCATATTTAATAGCGGAGCTCCTTCTCTGCTCTCCTACTTGATGACACATAAGCTTGTCCTTTCACTGCCCTGTCCACGGGCCTCTGCTTACAGTCTTTTAAGTTCAGGAGAAGCCCTGGCATTACTTCAGGGGTCAGATAATGCTGTCCATAGAACCATTGTGCCTTCTAGTGGACTTCAGGATTATTACACTGCTGTGCTCTGTCAGCTTTCTAAAGGAATGGCTGTAATTTCTCTTAATGTCAAGTTCCTGCTTCTCTTTTCTAGGACTCTTTGGGGTCTTCTGCTGCATGGGGGACTATTGCCTGTCAGTTCTCCATTGTCTGGTTCCCCAAAGTATTAACTATCTGGGACCCATACTTCCTCTGCAGTTTAGAGGTCTGCTGCAGCACCTGCCTTTGAGTGAGTTTCACAGGCAGTAGTACACACCATTGTTATAAAAGACATGTTAGGTTCTTCTTTATCTTCTGGTCATCTTGTTAGTTGGAAAATAAACTCCATCTGGTTAGATTTGACAACAGCATTCGGGGATGGGGGGGGGGTGTCTGTGTGTTTTTCAAAATGTTGCCCTCTCCAATACAGGAGAGATCTGCTGGGTCAGGGCAAGCAGAGAAGGTGGGCATCCTTTCCTGCTCCAGGAATGCCAAAATGAATACTTCGAATGAGAAAGCGTCCTCAGAAAGGTCTCTGGGAGCAAAGGTATCAAAAAGGATACGTTAATGTGCTATATAATAAAACAGCAAGATCTCTGTGTGTGTGTGTGTCCAGTCCCTGTGAGCTATATGATTGGTCAGTTTGTCTTTGGTGATACGATTGAAAGAAGTGTGAGTGTTAGACATACAAGGAGGAGAAACAGTATGGCAGACAATCAACAGGGGTTCAGACACATGCAGATAACGAGGAAAAGCGCTGAAGGTACACATAGGGCAGGAGATACAGTAGAATGATTTAAAATATTTATTATTACCTGTCTTTGACACGTAGCATGGCTAGTTTAAAGTAAAGCGCTCAAGAAAGAGATGTAATCATTCAGGTTACAGAAACACTAAATAACCAGATGCTTGTTGCCACTATGTACTAGTCTATACAGGTTTGAACCTTTGTCTCCCTGAAGGGGTGATTCAACCATTCATCCAGCTATGAAATGCCACAATACACTGTCCCTCTCTCCCTATATCAGGGTTCTTCAATCCCAGTTGCTTCTTCTTACTGGTGAGCCATTGCCCCAGTTCTCATCTTGACTTGGTGAGCCATGTGACTCAAGGTGGCCTTAAATCTGTAAGGGTCATTGACAGGGATACCAAATTGGCCTTATTACTCAGATACTACACAGTACCACCCCTCCATTGCGGGGATTGTGTGATGGGCTGGAGGTTTATAGCCGATCACCTGCCAGTGCCCACCTTTCAAAAGGGAAGCATTTCCTTTCTGCTGCCATGGTGTCATGACCTGCCAACATCTTGCTAACCCTCTGTGGCCTCTTTCTCACCCAAGAAAGCACCTGCTGTGTTGCCTGCCCTCTGCTGGATTAGGAGAGGATTACATATTTATAATTGCCTTCTTTGCTGGTATCCTTTACTGCTACTAATCGAGGACACCATGGCTGAATTGGCTCTGTTGGCATCTGCCTTCCCAGAGCTCTGCTTTATTCTGCTGTTTCCTGATTACTAACGTATCACCACTCTAATCATAAATAATAAATGGCAGAGAGATGCTGGTGCCACCCTGGGCATACCCTAGAATGGCCCAGCACTTGCTGTGAAAACACCATAGACACCTCACAAATCAGCCGTGCTATCATTCAGCTATCATTTTACACTGAATTATTACTGTGTGCAGCATTTCTGACCCAATGGTGGCACAGACGTTGTCCTCCCTTTAACTGTAGTTGCTTCTGTTTTGCCTTTTTTGCTTGCAAGGCTTTGAGTTTCAGCTGGCTTAATGTAGCATTGTGATCTCCTGATTTTTAAACTCTTTAAGTGATGTTTTAATTCTCACGTCCAAATATAATAAGATTCAGCCCCAACTTCAAGAAAATATAGTGAGAAATGAGTATGAGTACATTCACGTCTGTGCTGGAAAGCTCCTTTTTTTATCTGGCCCTTTATCATTGGTGCCATACCTTCTTTGGTTTGAATGTTTGCTCCCATCCAATCCTCATGCTTGAAAGTTTAGGGTGTGTATATCAAATCATCTGTCCTCCCATCATGAGGCTGCCAGAGCTGGTCCCAGCCAAACATCATGCACAAGACAAGAATAATCCTTGTATGGGGTGCCAGCTTATTGCAGGGGGAACGTACACACAGGCCAATTTAGCATTGCCAATCTACAGTACCTAACCTGCATGCCTTTGGGCTGTGGGAGGAAACCAGAGAACCTGAGGAGAACATGCAAACTCCACACAGGGAGCACCTGGAACACAAACCCCAGTCTCTTTACAGTAAGACAGAAGCACTCCCACTATGCCACCATGAAACTGAGTGTGTGTTTAGAATCACAAAACTGTTACACAACTCTCATGATAGTTTGTGGCCAAGGCATTGCTGTTTATATCTTGATCTGTGCCCCTGACATTTCCCTCAGGGTAGGTTCTTGCACTGTGTTGGTAGCTGCCTTCTCCCTGTGGTCATATAGTAAAATATAAAAGTTTGGAAGGTATATGGATGGATAGCCATATGTTTACAGTTTTTATGCAGCCACGGAAATGTGATATCCCTCACATATTAAATTTTTATCACACTTTTTCGGATAGCATTTTCTTAAATACCTGCAACCCGAAAATCAGGCAAGATGGTTCAGAAAATGGTTGAATGTCCTTGTTTGATAGATAGATAGTGAAGAATGTGTATTATTAGCCTCCAGCCAAAATATTGAAAGGGACTTCTAGTTTGAACTTTTGTATTACTGGCACTACTACTCGTTTCCAATGATTTCATACATTCATAGACCTTTTTAACTCTGATCATTCTTTTTACAAAAGTAGAAGTATCAGTATTCCATTAAAGATGTTATTGCATTACTTGTCAATGCTTTCTTATTATATTTACTTACTAAAATATACTGTATGTCTTCATTGCTGCTTTCACAAACTTGCTGCAACTCCAGAAGAGGTGGTGGTTTATTGCCATGCACACTCAGACTCATTCATACTAGGCCCATGCCTTTAGGATTACGGAGTGAGCCTGAGTACCCAGAAGAACTTGATAGGGAAAGTGTGGCCAGGTCACAAATCATACCGAGGTCCCCCTAGTCCTGAGAAACAGCTGACCTGGCCCATCCCTCCGTTATATATTGTACACTGCTCAAAAAAATTAAGAGAACACTTAAATCTCACATTGAATCACGATGAACAAAATGGTCTAGTGGAAAATCTTTACTAAGTAATACTTTGTAATTTGTTAATAACAAAATGATGTAACAGTGGTCAATGGCAACCAAAATCACCATCCCATTGAGTGCTGGATTCAACATCATACCTAAAATAAACAGCAACTTATAATGTGAGTGAGTAGTGTGTAAGGCCCCCACGTGCCTGTATGCACTCATGACAACATCTGGCCATGCTGCTGATGATGAGATGGAGGACGTTGTCCTAGGGGATCTCCTCCCAGACTGGATCAGGGTATCAGTGGGCTTCTAAATGGCTTGTGGCATGACTTGGCTGCATCGGATGCACCAATATCTAACGTCACAGTGAGTCTCAATTGGATTCAGGTCTGGGTGCTGGTTAGTAAATGGCATCGATGTCTTCGTCATCCAAGACTACACACTCTGGGCATATGAGGCCAGGCATTGTCCTGTACCAGGAGGAACCCGGGGCCCATTTCACCATAAAATGGACAGTGGCAGCACACCGACGCAGTGGCTGTCTACCCACACAAATGGATCATGAGATGTGTGCAATTGCATTTTTCTTGGTATTTTTGTGGACTTTAGATCAGGTACCACCAACCCAACAGGACTAGAATAAAGTGCATGGTGTTATCCTGAAGGCTCTGTCAATATAAATGAGCTCTTTACCTCCTATGATTGTCAACCAGCAGACATATCTAGAGAACCATGGATTGATTTTCACCAGTAAGTCGCCTTACCCTTAGTGGAAGGACCCAGGGCAGTGAAACGCTGAAGTGGTTCCTGGGCACATGGAAAAGCTATCAGTTGATTTTGATAACTTCCAATGAAATAGTCTTTACCTGCAGGTCTGAAAAATATCAAATGCATAAAATACCACAAATGATGCATTATAAACAAAGGTTGATTTTATAGGAGAAAGCATATAGAAAACTGCAGAGCTTTCAGCACAATTCAGACTCTTCATTGCTGCCAGTCTATGAGTCTTTGATGACCTCCTTGGCCAATCATCATAATTAGTAATTGAAAAAGATAAAAGCTCTGCTGTAACAGCCGTTCAGAGAATATAACCCATGTGCAGCTTTGCTCCATACTTGTCACTTCATTGTGTGTGCATAATATCATGTGCGCCCTTTGCCCAACTGTGCCAAATAACTGCGGTTGAAAACTGAAGAGAGAATCCCCTTATTCAAGATTCATGGGGGCAGCTTTTTAGTCTGGGTGCTAAAACAAAGTACTCATCATCTTTTTTTTTTTTTTTTTGACATGTCTCGTCTTTGGAGGTTGTACTGGCAAGTTATTTTTGACCTCAGCTGAATCTTTTAAAATAGGTTTCTCACTCATAATCCTAAAGACCACCCATGTATCCACCATCTGTGATGTTTTTAATACACTTGATATTGTAAACCTACAGTCACAGGAACAGCGGCAGCTCTGGAGGATTCTTTCTCTGAATCCATTGGGTTTGTTTAACGCCTTCAAATGCTTTTAATGAGCAAAGAATGAGCTAACGCTGCATGAAGATTTCTATTGATTTCTATCCATGACAGTGGGACCATCGACGAGATGGCCATAGCCGGCAAAGATTGATACACTTTTTCTTATAAAAAATGAACACACCAACTGGAGCAAATGAAAGATCTCGGCCACATTAAGGACTATCCAAGTACTCCTGCCATCACCTCACCACTATAGCCAGCATGCCAAAGATGACTTCCTAAAATGAGCAACTCTGCAGCTTGGATTTCATTTCATTTCTTTCAGCAAGCTTTTGAATTAGTTATTTAAAATCCTGCAAAACCATTTACCAGTGCAGACATTTAACAGATCCTCATATCAGCTCTAACCAATATTCAATATTCAATCAATTTCAATTATAATGTAAATATGACTGCTCTCTCAGGAGTTCCTTTATTCAATGTGCAGCGCAGATAAGCCCCCGTCCTAGAAATTAGAGCTGGGATGAGCGGAGGCTGCTGAGCCGCACTGAAGCTCAGTTCCCAATGGATTACAGAGGGCAGACACAGAGAGGCCAAGCCAGCAAGGCAATGTTCGTGACCTTACTTTGTCCCATGAGAATTATACTTATTTTTTTTTTTTTTTTTTTTTTTTTACAAAGTAATTCAGTAAGCAGGAGAGGTAAGCTGAAAAAAATTCCTATGCATACTTTTTGGACAAAAGAGGCAAAATCTGCCAACTCCTCATAACTCTGATTTTTAGCAATCACTAAATTTCTAAATGTAAGAAGCCAGAACACTCCCATTTCTATATACCATACTATTCTCAAACCTGCTTATTCAGATTCAGGATTGTTGGGGGAGCGGAGCCTATCCCGGCAGCACTGGGGTTAAGGTGGCACCCGTCCATCGCTAGGCCAATTCTCACGCTGGGCCAATTTGGAATTGACAATTAACCCAACAACCAAAATGAATACAGGAAAGAATCTAAGCAGATCTATACATCTAGCAAGGATATGTAGATATATTTTCTCTTGTGATTCTTAGCCTCCATGGGAGAGCCCAGCAGCTCAGAGGTGTGTGCCTGCAAGATAGGGTCTTCTAATCAGAATCGAGCAGCCAAGATTGCACAGGACAATCTTGAAAAACCTGCACTCCACGAACGTACACTTTCCAGACAGAGGACCCGAAAGTTACAAATGAGCTACCAAGCCCAGCTTCTTTCCTCTGCTGAAACAACAGGTAATGCGTAACACAATGAAAACGCGCACTTCCGATGCCATGCCTTGCCATGAATCCGAATCGAACCACAGACAGAAAAGAACGAGAAAACAAAAAGGTCTCTCTACATTCCAGTGTGTCGTTTTGTAATTTTATTAAAAACGCACAAATTTATTCAACATATCGTATTTATACAGTGAATGGTCTAAAATATGCGCTGGAGGTCACATAAGCTTCGGTTTATCTGAACAGTAAAAGACATTTCATGAGCAGTTCAAGATAGAAAGAAAATGTAGCAGCTACTGACTGCATATCCGACCATAAATTTAAATAGTTTGGATTTCTTTTCCCTTTTAAAGACACAAAAATAAAACCTGACGGTCTAAGTAACGTTATATTAACAATCTCATGAATGTTTTATTTTTTTTTTTTGAGCTGTCTAAAAAAAATAAGAAGTGAAGACTCCTTGCCTTTTTTTTTTTTTTTTTTTTTTGAACACACAAACACTTTGTTTCAACACTGTCAGCACGAGGGTACAAAGCACATTGCCAGTAATTGTGCTCTGTTTCATTTGGCAACTGTCTACTTGCTTGTGTTTTTAATATTATTCTTCTTATTATTATTGTCTTTTTCTAAATTTTGTAAACAACAGCTTGTACAAACTAGCACAGTGAACCACAAGCCTGGCAAACGTATTCATACATTATAAATAAAATTAATAGAAAAGTTTGGTTGCTTGCTTCAAACTTTTTTTTTTTTTGTTCTGGATCAAGAGGTTTTAAAATGTGGTTTACACTTTAACTCCTGAATTTAATGAATTACGTAAACAGTTGACTGCTCTCAGTTCTTTCTGTCAGTGTTTGCCATCTGTTATTACAGCAGGTAGGCTTCAAATGTTAACATTCCAAATGTACTGCCATTAATACTTTACTGTCCATTCATAACATTTTATAGTTTGCCTTTTGAAGGCAAACTAGACCAGATTTGGTGGACATTTTAAAAACTCACTTGGGTTGCCAAAGCGTAGTCACCGATTACCTTCAGAAGCACTGTCATGTTAAAGTGTCCCGAGCCCAGAAGGCAGAGAGGTTTCAGTATTCACCAGGCTAACGTGGCAGGTATGCCAGCTGCTGCAAGTAGGTGGTCGGTGAATGGTGTTGGGTCCTTTCTTGGATATCCTGTCAAAGGTGCTCTCTATTTCTCTCTCTCTCTCTGTCTTCTCCACTTGGACTCAAATATTTCTTGTAGAAAAAGACCAGCTTCACTGGGGCTGCTGTGAGCGAACCGCACCAGATGACATGTGACGCTGAGCCTTACAGTCCAAGCCGCACGCAGTGTAAGAGCGCAGTTTGAGTTATCACTTGTCTATATTGTACATTAAGGACAATACCATGTAAAATGTATACAAGTCCCACTGCTGCTCATGGTCCGTGACGTGCTCCCATGGCTACCATACAGCAGCCTCACTCATTTCTGCCGGAGGATGAGACAAATGGTTGGCATATCCACTGCTGTTCATTGACAAAGATGTGAAAGTGGGGCTTGGACCAAACACCTCTGAGGAAATATTGTGCAGGGGACCTGGGATGCCTGGCTCCGGGCTGGGTGAGTCTCCAGGATGGTGCGAAAGTATGTCAGAAAATCGCTGCACATCACTGGAAGGGTGGTGGCCTGGCAAAGGATGGTCCATTCCTCCGAGAGGAGTGCCAGCAGGTCCAGAGGATGGCACAAAGGGAAGGTCCACAGGGGTTTGAGCTTGAGATGATGGGGGTCCTTGGGGGAAAAAATCATAATTGCTTCCTGGGCCATAGTATTCACTCTGGTAGTCTATAGAATAAAAAAAAAAAAGTTGATTAACCTCTTAGTAATACATAATAGCATAGATACATATGCATATTAGAGATATATAAATGCGTATATACTGTACAGTAAATATATACAATTTTCTATACAGTATACTGTATATACATACAGTATATAATGAATATACATTTTACAGATTTAAAAATGCACACTGTTTAGAAACAGAAATGTAGCAGTGTGTACAATGAGCAACTTTTCCATGTCTTTCACATTATCTGTTAACGAAAATGATGGGTTCAATTTCTATTTATTTATTTCCTTCCGCTTTAATAAAGCAGTTCATGCTGGATCAGCAGTTAACCAAACATGCCTAATAAAATATATTGGCGGCTAGCTCAGCGAAGTTCCAGTGTTTCTATTAAAATCATTGATTTCCTGGCGTCAAATTTTCTTAGCAGATTTTTGAAAATCGTTTTATACATATAGTATATGGCATGGTGTGCTGTCTTAAGATCCTAAATCCCGAAGTGTGCTGGTTCGGTTTCCACCTCACAGTGTGACCCTGAGCAGGTCACTTGGCATGCGTGCGCTCCAGCTCTGCAGAATACGGGTGAACCGTTGCAACGTCAAAGTAAGTCGCCTCGGATAAAGGCGTCAGCCAATGTATATGTAGGTTAAATATTTATGACAGGCGTGTATATATGAATTTAAAACGTTCAGTTTTTGGGTTGTTTTAATCAATTGCGTCACAATCAGCCGAGTATCACACCAAGTTTGTTAAACGAGCATGCAGAGCTTTCCTTTGAGAAGTACTCGCCTGATCTGCTCCACATTTGTTGAGAGTGCACCTCCTGAAATCTCCCAGATGCTGCGATTGATTTGCGTTTTATTATTATTAATTATTATTATTATTATTATTATTATATTATTATTTTGTTCTGTTCTGTTTTTCTATTCAAATTGAGACCTGTACTGAAAGTCTCGTTTGAAAGTTTCTTTTTTATCGTGCATTAGGTTTCGATGCGCTTAAAAAAGCGTGATTTAAAATGAATGGAAAAATAAGAAGGGATGTATTAAAGATGCGTACATAGAAGATATCCGACAACAGGGCGGTAACGCCTGTCTTATTTCTTGAGTGTTTTCACATCCGAACGCGTGCTTGTGCTATATAGCACGCTCACGTTGTAATTTAAAATACTTGTTTTTTTTCTTTACTTGCTGCTTGTTTTACTTAAATCAGATTTATAACATGTATTTTAGTGTCTATATTTACTAAACTGATTACAGATAAAATGTAAAACATTGATTAGGTATTTTGCTGTCTTACTATATGTCTGTGGCGCGAAAGCGCTTTTCTGTCTATCAATTAACTTTTTTTTTTTTTGGCGTTTGAATTTCGCCTACCTCCGTAGTAAGAAAAGGCTCCATTCGGGAGGAGCTCCCCGGGCTCCAGTCGGTCGACCAGGGTCCTCATCCTCCGCGGACTGCGGAAAAATGCGTGTCGCCGCGCCCCGAGTGCGCTCAGCTGCTTCATGCGCCGCTCTTTTGATCGCCGGTTCTGGAACCAGACCTGTATAGGTAAAGCAGAGGTACAAAGATGAGACAGAAAGAAACAAGGCTGCGTGTGAAGTGTTGGGCCAACGGGGACACAAAGATGCAGGCTAGCAGAAACCAAATATATTAATAACACAAAAACAGGGCTGGACAGTACGCATGCTGCCCCACATGTAAGCCCCGCAGTTCGATTCATGAGGTGCACAGACACGCAGACCGCTTTTTCCTATAAATGCGTTGAAATGAGGCAGAGCCAGACAGATCGGGGTGTTGGCGGGAACGCCGTAATGGAGTAAGCGCTTTATAAATGCAAAGAATTATTATTATTATTATTACTGGCATCGCAGGGAACAACCTAATGCAGGTGGTTGGGAGAGGCGGTCGGGAAAACGGACTGATACAGAAGACTACACACGTTTGTGCTGCAGTGGTCATCGAATAAAAATAAGAAAAATTAAAATGCGCCCTGAGCATGCAGCAAGATAACGGTTATGTTTATATTAAAAAGTGTTTTATTTAGATACCTATTGAGTATGTGATGTTCCCAAAATATTATTAAAAACGTGAACAGACTAAAATTGGAGAATTACTTCAGACCGTAATAGTTCAGTAATATTTTACCGATACTGTTTACTAACACTAGTTTTCTGCAAAACAAATGATATGAGTCTTCCAAATTGTTGAACTCTTACTTAAAATAATTATCGCCGAATACCCGCAACATTAAATCAAATACTACCGAAATTGTTAATCTAAACGAAATTATACTCGTTATTATTTAGAAAAGTATACATTGTTCATTTTTAATTAATTAGGTTCACGAAACGTCTTCACCCACAAGGAAGTTTGATCGGTTCTCCGCAAATATGTTTTCTTTTAGTTTGAACAATAATAAAAAATATGTTTTACACGTAAGGCACTTCGAATACGTTCTTCGTTTGGCTTTTCTCGAATATGTAAATAATATTCATGAAAAGCTAAGTGAAAATCACACTTTGGATTAGACAGTAAATGTAAAACATTGATAAGGCGATTGTCAAAATTAAACAGCACTGAACGTGGTATATAGCAAAAGCGGCGCTAATTTACAACCATACCAAAATTTAAAAAAATCGTAAAAATTGGCGCAATAATATAAAACATTTTTTTATGATTATTAAACTACTTCATCGATGTTCGAGTACTTCAATATTTCAATAGATGAAAAAATATAGCCGCAATTACCTAATTTACCGGTTATGCCCTTTAATTTTAGTTAGACTATTTCAGTTACAAAATAAAGTTCAAAGCTCCGAATATATTGAAGCGAACTATTATACATGAACACTACAAAAATAAATAATTATTATTATTGTTGCTGTTTTTTGTAGGTAAATCGTGCTCCATCTTACAAGTCACAACGTTTGAGCACTGGTAATTCAATGAATTCATATCATCTTGACAAGATTATTCCCAATTATAGCCACCCTGAGACTCTCCCATCTAACCTCGTTTTAATGATCTTTTAACCCTCCATATACCTGACAATGGTGTCTACAACGGGAATTAAATCTCCAATTAATAGTTAATAGGCGGGCTGTTAGCGATATGGCTGCACGAGATCATTATTTTGTAACCTGCACTCCTCCTCGCTGAGTTGCTCCATGAGTCTCAGTTCCACACCCACACTAATTTCAGTTTAGTAGGAAGGCCGATTCATAGATAAGCTGCATTTTCCCCCTCGATGCACCTGGTCGTTGCTTCATTGAACCCACTTGAAACCCTTGGCTGCTGTTTTCTTCATACCGATTTCTCATGTACTCACGTTATCCAAATTTCAGATGTCTATAATTCCTCCGACATCCTGAATTATGCGCGTTATACACAATTTTTTAGTATGTTTTTAAAGATAGAGGAATGACCGATTAATGTCGACCACTTCACATAACGTGACACCAACCGTAACGATTCGCTTTTATTTTTTTGGTATATTAAGACAATCCTTAATATGAATATTTTTTCATTCTTTCAAAATATTTTTTGAAATATGCCTAATGATCTATTTGCTTTTTGCTAGAAATTGCTTATCATAGAGTTCTTACGCCGTTTATTTTTATACCCCCTTCTTTTATACCTTTAGGAGTCCTCGCCTAGCGCAATACAACCAAATTATTTTCGATTCGCTGTCACTGTATTTCGCTTCAAGTGAAGTGTTAGTTTTATGCAGACCGCTCTTCTGTACGTTTCCTACGAACTAGCAATATGCGATATATCGATCAGGAAAGGCGTGTTGAGGTCAGAACCCATTTCCAGCCAGCTTGCGTTTCCATTTATCAATGACCGTTGTTTTGGATTCCTGTGTTCCATCGCCGATTTTGGAAACGGCCTATTAAAATCAGGCGCTAACGGTATTTGAAACTCATTGAGTCTTAACCTAACTGCTTAATTGTTAACACAGTACAAGCGTTCCTTCTGTCAATTTACAAAATATACTCTGACTGGGCAGTGCGCAGTTTATTTATTGTTTAGTAACAAAGGCGGGCATGAAGTCAAATTGGCAGAAGGTATCGGCATAAGGCGTGAGCGCTTCACATGCCCGCTTTTTTCAGGCTTCTAAAATCCTCAGTGTGGTCTGAGTCTCACACACTCTGTCTCTCTATATAAATGACATGGATAACGTGTGTGTATCCATTCAAACCGTTATTTCATACAATTGTCGGTCCTTGGTTTACGAAATCCGCCTGACAAGTATGATCAGACTGAACCTGGTCACTGGCACAAGCATAACCCGGCGCGACAGTGTTTGCACCCCATTGCTGACTGCTCTCCAGAGTCCTCTCACCTGTATGACCCGCATGTTGAGCCCAGTCTCCTGGGCCAGCTGCTCTCTGATATGCCTGGTGGGTTTGGGGGTTGCCGCGAATGCAGCTTTTAGTGTCTCTAATTGCTTGGCTTTGATTGTTGTCCGGGGTCCGCGCCTCTTTCCGCCGAGGTTCTGGTCGTCGTTTTCATTATTTACAGCTTCTTTGTCCGAAAGAGCTGCTATTTCAGAGTCTTTAACGTCATCTTGTAACTGGTCTTGAGAATCTGGAGATAAACTGGGGTCGCTGCAAGCTGTAACTGTCAAAACAGGCAAAAAGAGTGTAAATTACATTTGATAGATAGCATTAATGATTGTACTTTGCTTCAGAATATGTTGTTTTCAAACCTCCAAAAAATGACATTTATATTTCAACGGTGATTCCAATTTCAATGCAATATATATAGTCACATCGTTAACAGCAACCGCAAGAAGGCAACCCTTTGTGTTTTTTTTGACCATCTAATCGATTATTATTAAATGTGTACAGCAATTCCGGTTGATACTTTTAGGCGTATTTAATGGAAAATACATTTTTAATAGCATAAGCAAAGAAACAGGAAAGAAACATTAACCTCAGCATTCATTCTGACACATTATGTGTGCAATGTGTCTCATTTAAACATTTAATCATCCGCAACCTGCAGCTTAGCAGTACTGTGGATTTTAATTCAAATAATGGCCTGACACAGATCTTATTTCGAATCGCAAAAAGATTTTAAAAAAAAAAATCAATCAATCACTTTCACTCTTTGCATGCCTTAAAGCAAACGTGCAAGGAAGGACAAAAACGCCAAAAAATAGTAGTTACATATTATGTATTTTCTTAGTATTTATATTTAAGACATTTTTTGTATTGCACTCTTAATTTTAAAATACCGCATGCATTAAATTACATAAAATATTAGTTTTTCATAATTTTCTTAAAATTCTCGCCGAAACCTATAAAACATCGATCCTACAAGAAGTGGGAAAAGATAAAGAGGAAGAGGGCAAGAAAAGTTAATTGCCAGGCTTTATATCGAAAATGTTAAATATTGGACAATGATCTGGACAACAGAATACAGTCCAGGAATTTATCAAAAGTTAAGGTAGTTATCAAGTTCTTAGTTTTTTGATTGTTTGTCGCCTTACCTGAGAGAAGGTTTGTGTCTTTAACAGTACTGTTGCTACTTAGATAATCCTCTTTACACACAAATTTATTTTCGTCTATGATATAGAGTTCCTCTCCGGTGGACAACTGCTTGTTACACATCATACAGGTAAAACAGTTCAAATGAAATACTTTGCTCCGTGCCCTTCTGACCAGGTCATTCGGGGAGATTCCCTGCGCACAGCCAGCGCACTTGGTACCAAAGCGTCTGGGGGGAAAAGAAGAAGGAAAGGATCACAAAAAGAAAACCAGAACCATGCTTCACTGTTAAATACCTGCGACACACCTCAGTGTCCCTAGGTTTATACGACCAAGGAGAGCAGCTGGTATGCCCAACCTAATATTCGTTACTGTTGACTATATAGCATTTGCGCATGTTGTTTCTAGATAGCATTTTTAAAAGCAACTCATCGTTTTTTCAAATTTACCGCAAAATGCAGTATTAGAGAAATTATCGTCGTGGATACCTTTTGGAAGGAATTCTATCTATATACCTCAGCTCCGTTAAATATTTTAAGAATATTCTACAGTGTCATTATATAGTCACCTGTATAAGAATGAATGTCTTGGAAAACAATTGATGCACAGAAGTAAACTAATCGTTAAAATATGATTTATGGAACTCCTGACATTTTTCTGGCTCTCTTCTTTTGTGTTTGCAAACATTTTCGATTTTATAGGCCTGTGTCTAAGGTATGATAGGTTAAAAATAAACGTGCACCGCAATATTCCTTTTTGTATTAATTTTGTATGCACACAAAAAAAGTATTTTCTCAAGGATGCAATGCGAAAATTATTTAGCAAACTTCTAAAGCATTTCAAAGGTATAGACTTTGTGGATTGTGAGTTTGTGTACTAAAGAATGTTGATTGTGCTGTCTGCGGGTTGGCTTCATTGTGTTTGCTATTCAGATCCACTTATCACATTTTCTTCTGAACCCCAGAACACGCTACGCTGTCCAGACACTGGGCCGCACACACTTCCTTCGTGCTATCACTTTCTGTACAAGATCGCAGTTTTCGAGCTTTGCCCCAGACTTATTAATGAATGTGTTACTTCCTTCAGAAAACTTAACGGTTCCCAATTTTGTAGCAGTTGGGTGAGACATGTATTCATGCAAATTAACAAAGCGTCTTAAAGGTTTATCGCAAGTCGCACCGGTGAAAGCATGTTGGATCATAGATATATTCGAAAAACACAGTCTAATTGGAATAAATTTGCAGTTACAAAATATTTCTTTACAAGACATGCCCAATTTAAAAAATGTAATAAAACTATAATCACGTGTTCAAACATGAAACTAAACTGCATGACAAGTGAAACTGAAATAAATTAACAGGCTTTAGAATTTGGAACTTAAACAGCATCAACAATATATATAAACGCAAGCCTGTCCTAAAACAAAAAAGTGGCACGTGCATGTCTATTGTATCGTCTCGGAAAATACAATTATAAAATAAAAAAACATAGGTTCACATTCTTATGATTCTTAACATTTACGATATTTAAATAAATGTACGTTTTTATTCAGACGTTATACAAATGTTATTTAAATTGCCATTAGAGCCCAAATTAATTGTATATCACACGTATATTTATTACAAACCCATCGAAAAATTGAAGATATTCGAAAATGCCAAGTTACATTTTATCTTGACGAGAGTATTGTAAAATGAAGGCGTCGTTCATAATATTTACACACTTCGAAACGGAGAAAAGCTAATTAGAAGTCATATCTCAGGCTCTTAACAAAACACGATTTTGTGTTTCTCTTTTATTCATTACCTAAGCAAATCAAGCCAGGCATGCGTGCTCATTTCCAACTCGATGCTGCGGGTACCTGAAGAGCGCATCACATCCTCTGTTTTCATAACACGAGGCATATGGGGTGCTGCTGCTGCTCATGCAACCCCGGTAATAGCTACAATAATTACAGTGACGAATACACACGATAAGAAAAGATGAACAGGGAAGGATGGAGGATTTAAACAAACACCAAAATGGGTCCGTCGTTAAAGAGCGAATGGCGCGTAGTCCTATAAACACCCTCTGCTGAGGCTTACCTAAAGAAGTCATTTTTGCAGTAGATCTTTCCTTCCTGGAAAAACATTTTTCGGTTAAATTACATTTACACTCGCAGCACTGCACGCACTTGACGTGCCAAGCTCTGTCCAGGACATTTAGCAGAAAGCGGTCCAGGATGGGCCTGTCGCAGCCGGCACAGTGAACCATCGTCTTTGGATGTCATAGTCCCACTTGTAACCGCGTCTCTAGGTTGATCTTAAGAGTAGCCTTCAGTGGGGCGCCTTTGGTTCTTTTCAAGTATGAGGTCCTCCGGTCGAATACTGTAGAAGATTGTAAATTAATTTGTCTTTAGCCAAAATGCCAAGGCTCCAGGCAAAGCTCGATGAATTCTTGGGTTTTGAGGTAGTTACCCTGAAGCCAGCGACAACTTCCTGTCCAGGTTAAAAAAAAGAAGAGAAAAAAGAAAGAAAAACCACCAGTATGTTTGGTAGAGCGTCACTCGTGCCTCCTGTTTGCATTTATATGTCTTTTAAAAAGGAGCTTCTCTCGGAGTACCACCAGAACCATCAGAAAAGGTAACTAACATCTCTCACCGCATTGATGTGTCCTGCTCAGCCGCGGTCTACCCAAAGTAAACAGGTGCAGTTGTAGCGGGCATTTCACGAATCAGTTTAGAAACACTTTGCCGCTCCTTCTGTCCAGTGTTTATTTAAAGTTAAAAATATGTGTGTGAGAGACACTCTAAAGATGCTCCTGGTTCAAACGCTACTAGTGTGCATGTTAGCAAAGCCCCGGGCAGCCTTATTGAGCGCGCCGTGACGTCAGTCACAGATTCCACCAATCAAAGGTCGGTCTCCCGCGATCATCAGCTGTCATAGGAGAGGGGGTCCGTGGAAGGACGCCTATTGTCAACAGCCTCACAAACTCTCATTCATTTCTCAGTGAGGTCTCTGCAATGTATATATATATATATATACTATATATATATATATATATATATATATATATATATATATATATATATATATACAGTATATATATAATTTCCAAAGGGCCATGACATTAAGTCATATTTAATATATATGCTTTATATGCTTAAGCAATGTTTTCACAGGTTTGCTGTGGCTGTTGCATGAATGCTGTACATTTCCAGTTTTTCACACAGTTCTTCATATTATGAATTTGTTCTTGTCGCGTCTGAATTTTCAAATAATAATATGCCAAAGAGTGTGAAGCCAAAATAGCAAAACACATAACTAGGTATATGCAACATGACGCAAATCCAGGACAAATACTGAGGCAGGGATTCGTCTTTCTTTAGTCTTTTACTTTGATGTAATTGATGTGTTCTTGCTAACAACACGTGTATCCTGCTACTCTGTGAATTACGCAGCCCAGCCTCGTCCAGGATCATACGATCATTTCCAAACGATTATGGGATTTCAAATCCTCACGTCAGGCATATGCATTTAAGGTGCAAAACCTTGAACCTCGCGAATATTTTACACTGGGAGTTACTACTGCAAACGCCGAGCTTCCTAAACCTCTTGTGACCAGCGCATTAAGGTGAGGTAAACATATTTGTGTAATTTTTCTACCTTGTACAACCCACGATTTTATCTTGTACGTACAGTAATAAAGGAGTGGAATACACCACCGTTCCGTTTTGTTTTTAATTATTTACGTGCTTTTAGAGGACGATACAGTCGACGAATGTCAATGCCGAACTTAGACGACAGTCAGCGAATTAATTAATAATTACAGGCACTCTAATAAACATTAGTAATAAGTACTGTATTAGTGTTGTTATATGGTTGTTGTTGCTTGCTGCTGTTTTCTTGTCGTTTTTTGGCAAGGCTGTGAAGCACTGCTGAAAGTTTTCTGGTCATTTGATCTCCTTCGCACTTGTTTAACAGGTCTCACCACCTTCAGACATTTAATGAGGACCTTTAAACTCATTCATCTTGAATTCACTAATAAACATTCTTAACAAGGCTGGCTGACTGTTGTCACAACACTGGTTACATGGAAATGCAGACTGGACTGACAATTACGTGGAGCTTTTGAACTTGTCTTCCGTTTAATTTGTGGTTTGGAGAAGATTTGTTTGCGGACTGCGGTTCAAGTGGAGGCCAGTTACGGAATCGTTTCCTTTACCTCATCGACCACCAAGCTGGTGTTTTTAAACAATTTACATTCAAAAAATAGATGCAGGCTGCCCACTCGCATTTACAGTTTCGCCGATGACTTTTAAATACGAGTCATTCAATCAAAAACAGCAGCCCCAAGACCACTAATTTGACATTAAACTTTAGCTGGTATGGAGAGTGATAAACTACTGTAAAAATGTACTTTTTATAAGCAAATAATTACCTTAATACGAAACAAGATAGTAGCATCCGATGCAGGTGGTATAACTTGGAATTTCATTAAAATGTAATATGAGTTAAAACAAGGAAGACTTGCAGGCTTCAAATACTGTAGCAGAAACTCTGCATGCGGTCAAGGATAATGGGATTAAAATTGTTCCACATAAGCGGTTAATTGTAGGCTGTATTAATTTAACTCCTAGACCCGAACCACTATGTAAATTACGAGATACACCCTGCTTTGTTTGTTTGTTTTATTGCTTTCACTAGGAATAGGGCTCATTGCTTCCAGTATTCTCTACAAGGCCCTGCCTTGTGTTTAAGGCTTATAAACAAATCGAATTTCTAATTGTGTTTCCCTTTGTGAGAAAATAATCTTGTGAATTGTGGAATTCAGGTTTACTGGCTTGGATTTGTCATCACGGATTAATGACTACCTACTGATGGATGCCGTTTTTAATGTTGCATTTTTCATACATTTTCAACTCGCTTGTATTTCTCCGTGTCCCCTTATTAGGTGTCTGAGTATTTTTGCAAAGATGCAAAATTCCGTCGAACGTCCAGGCTGGCAAGAAATATTAGAAATTTCTAACAGATTTGACATTTATGTTGACGGTTTCAAGTCGTAAATATATTAACCATTAATTATCCCTATTGCATTTTATATATACTGTGTAGATAGATAGATAGATAGATAGATAGATAGATAGATAGATAGATAGATAGATAGATAGATAGATAGATAGATAGATAGATAGATAGATAGAATAAAATTACACATGATATATAGAGTTTATGGACACACATATTTTAACAGTACTGGGGAATAGATCTGATTTTGGTGATACACTTACATACACACATACAGTGCTCGTGTGTTGTTACACTTTACACTAACTTGCAAAAGTGACTTGAGAGCCATCTGCCTGGCACGTGGTAAACTAGCTTAAAAATCACCATTCAGTGTAGGAATATCTGTGATACAGAAGTGAACAGTAAAAAACTCTAATGATTTAAGGGTGCTTAGAAAAGTAATAATAATAATAATAAAATACATTCCAAGAAGGGTTTTCAAATGCACCCCTAAAGAGCTGTTTTTCCTGTCAGTGTTCATTCTGAATTTTACAATGCATATCTTTCTGTGTAATACGTTTGCTAATGAAACTTAAATAATGTCCCAGCGACACAGAGAACATATTCTGATTTTTGAACCCCCTCCCCTAAAAAAAAAAAAAAAAAAAAAAAAGGATCCGCCGTTGCCTCGTATCCGGTCTTGTCCTGCATTTCTGCTCGCAGTGCGCACATCACGTTCAGCAGGCCTTCGCATGCTGCCGGCTTCATTGTGATCAATAGCATGTGCATATGGACTTGTTCAGCATGTAAAAGAGGGAGCTGGAAGGAGAGGGGTCGGGCCGAGCCGGGCCGAGTCGGGCACCAGCGGCAGCTGTGGTGCGTGTGTCTAGGGGACCCTCCGATGACATGTGTTGTTCTGGGATGAATAAGCGATAAGAGAGATGAACATAGCGCATCTCAGCGCCCCGGCACCCCTCTCCCTTTCTTTCATGCCCTCTTTAGCCGTCTGCGTCGCGTTTTGTGAGGGCGTGATTGCGAGTGCGAGTGTCTTTTAATTCATCTGTTAAGCATCTGTTACATTTCCGACCAACCTCAGAAAAGGCTTCTCCACCAAAGGGGGAGACTTTTGACAGCGAGGCGAGGAAAGTCATTCAGGCCTGACAATTTCTGGATGTGTACCTTTAGATAAATCGCGACGCTTGTCGTGTGTGTGTTGTGTGTGTGTGGTGTGTGTGTGTGTATACGAAACTGAGCTCTTTTAAGTGTCCCTGGTTCGGTTAAGGAGCTACACAATCAGAAGAAATCTCTGCATTTGTACACGCAGCATATCATTTCGGTACTTCAAGTTTTTTTTTAAATGTACCAGCCATATCCCCCCTGTTTTCTAAAACAAAAAATGTAAAAATCTAAGTAGGTGTAACACAAGTTTTTCAACAGCAGCAGTACAGTATATTAAAGACAAAAATTAGACGAATGGCTCCATCTTCAGATGATCCACCCATTGCTTTTCCAAGAAATATTTCTATTTTAATTCTAGGGCATCACGTGTCCTTGCTCAGAATTAAGCGGGTTTTGACAATGGCATGGTATGGTATGGTATATGGAATTGGTATACAGTATATTACGACAAGTGTTTCAAAATCCAGTCAGTTCTCTAGTGTATATATTTGCCGGGGCAGGAAAACGAAGTTTTTCACAGCAATATGATGGCCTTAGGCAAAGCACTATACGCAAATGCACACACATTTAAACCAATGCTCGTCCCTTTTTTAATATATTTTTTATCGTCTAAATAAATTTATAGAAGATAGCTAACTACAGCATTCCAAACAAAAGCTAAGCGTGTTATTCGTCATTTCAAAATATGACATTGTTTTAACTTACTGCCACAAAGGACCTATAACTCCAAGGAAAAAAATATTTACAATACAAACCACGACGAATACTATTTTATCGAGCCATTGTTTGAAGAAGATAAACGAATTTGCATATATATTTTTAAACAGCTATGGGAAATTATAACAGTAAAAGCATCTAACACGTTTGATTAGTGTTTCAAATATGGTACCTAAGGCTTATAGCTATCCGAATTATACCATGAATAAAGACACCAATGACACGACAATGCATACCAGCAGGAAGTGCTGTGCATATTTCACGCAGGTTGCTTGTAATCGTCGTCTTTTTCAGGAGTAACCGTTGCCACATCATTTCATTTCTCTTGAATGCTCAAAACAGACCCACTTCGCTGAGCCACAATACTTCAGTGCGCCAAAAACAATTAAAATATAAGCAAGTAAAAGCAGGGGAGGAATGCCCCGCTGTTCCGTATTCAACGAATTTCTCTTATTTGAATACCCAAACTCTAATTGGTTTATCAATTATAAATTAGCAGTTGCGTAAACCGAACACCATAACATTCTTTATAGCGCCGATGCCAAGTGCCCTTCACGTGGGCGCTGCCGTATCTATACAAATCAAATGGCGCATACAAGGTTATCTCCCAAAAAGATGAAGTTTCGAGATAAGCAGCACGAAGTACGCTACTTTTGGCAACAAGATATGGCGAATACATCCGAAACAAAGCAGCCCAGAGTGGACAGCTCCATTACCGAGGGGCCCAGACTGAGATTATATAACAGCTGCAAGCCCTTCTGCGTTTAAACACAATCTTATTTATAGCTGAAGGGCATTAAGGTTGAACGTTTCTCTTCTTGCACCTCTGATTACAAGACACTCAGCTTGCTGTTTTCTTAAGTATGCTACTTAATTCGTTATTACGTTGTATTCCACTACTTAACATGTTAACCATTAAAAAACATTTTTATTTTAAGAGAAGCTGACACTTTATATCAATTAATGGTTATAACAATCGACATGATTAGCTTTCTAATAAAACTTTACTCGCATTTCACTGCCATGCCTTCTGTGTTTTTTTTTCAAATACAATTTTAATAATTAACAAAAGGCATAAATACACAGGTGAATCACTCGCTATAAACAGAGCAGTCCGCTCAAAAATATACTTTGCGCATGAATTCAGAAAGCAGTGGACCTCAACACTAAACGTACCAACACAGAAACACGCGCGAGCACTTCAGGTGTGTTTCAGTTCCATTTGAACATTCCGTTTGAAAACAATCACTTAGTAACCCCACAGTTAGAAACAAAGGAATTCTGTTCAACAAACCGCAAAACGGCAGGGGTTTAGAATGCACCGAGCACTTCCAGAAAAGTTTCGAATGCTGACGTAACCACAGGAAAAAATTCGTTCGGAGGCAAACTACGTGCAGGCGTCGTCCGTCTTCACCGAACCATACACTTGTCTATTTTCCGTTTCTTAGGACAACTTACACAGTTTAATTTTTCTGTTTGCGTTTTACCCCACATATTTGCATAATCTATTTTGCATTTTGGGGTTTAAATGGTGTTTAATGCAACTCGTGATTTTTCTTTAACTAAGTCTGTTAAACTCTTTAAAGATGACCAGATTATCTGTATCTGGAACATACTTTATAATACTGAAGATTATTTTCCTCAAATAATAATAATAATAATAATAATAATAATAATAATAATAATAATGTAACTATCAATAATACTACTCAAAATTAGTAAGTATTTCTTATACCATTGCAATCTCCATCATCAACGTTCCATAAACGCATGTGTGACTAAATATTCAGATCTCATCGAGACGAACCACTTAAGCATCAAATTAAGTATGACAACACCATCAACATAAACAGTTTAATAGGAAATCATAGGAATCAAAATTCTACGTTTGGGACTCCATTTTATTCGAGACCTTAATAAAGTCTTCCTAGTTTCAATTTGACTATGTGATAATGTACTGCAGGTATTTATTTATTTATTTTATGTGTTTATTTTGGCTTATTACAGCTAAGAAACGAGAACTACAGCATATGTAAAAAAACAAGGAACAATAACTAATATAAATCAAGTGGAAATCAAGGAGTCCGTGAATCCTGCAGCAAGGTGTAAATCACAATTTCTCCGACAGAAGAGCTAACGGTCAAAAAACTTATAAAATACGTAAACGTTCACGTACAACGTGTCATAATTAATACTATATATTTTCGTGAAAATCAAAACCAACACGTATATTGTATTGTAAATGGGTATGCGGAAATACTGTATATGTACTACTGCACGTAGTAGTACACGCACACACGTTACATATATATGAATACATCGACTACTGACATTTTCGGAATACTAAGTATACACTACAGTATGTAGCAACTAGAAAAGTTGAAAAGTTCAAGTATTTCGCCTTGCCATATACGAAAGTTTTTTTTTTTTCCTTTATGACACTTGTGACCTTAACCTCCACTATCCGGTTTGTTGCTGTGGGCCCATAGCTTTCTGATCGCCATGCATGTAAAGACACGGGTGACACTCTGTAATAAAGTGAGAAATATTAGTGTCGACAGCCCTTTGATCAGCTGCGCGAGACAAGAGCACAGAGAGCATTTGCAGGCAGTCCAGCTAGTATTGCGATGGGTATCTGAGCTCGGGAACTCCCGCCCACGACGCCCCCACCCCCCGGCCCACCCCTTCCCAACTCCCATCGTCACATTTGGCTTCCCTTCGGTGTACTCTTGAGTCTGTTGCCCTAAACATGCACCTCCGTGATAATAATTTTGGCTGCCTGTCTATCTATCTATCTGGATCGTTGGGGGAAATCATTAATGCGAGCACTCTAATGTCAAATTACTGCAGCTAGAGTTTTGACAACATCACTGATACTCCGTCTCTGTCTTCGGTCTTTTGCGCTATTCGTGACACAAACTTTCTGCGTCACAAGTCATAGTTATGGCAGAGTGGGGGAGAACAATGTCAGTAGGCTTTCGCATTAAATCGTGAATTGCGCAAATAATCGTCTTCCTAGTAAAACATGCGCTCCAGTAAAGTGACTTATTATTTGTGATTTAGGTTAATTGAGTGAGGAAGTATGACAGCAGCAATAAAAGCAGACAATAACGATATATTTTCGAATCCATCTGTTGAAGTGTGTTTTGTGGCGCTTGTTTTCTAAAGTACGGGCTTAGAAAAAGAAATCCTAGGTGCGTCTTTTAGAAAGAAACAAGTACAGTTGGCTCTGCAGCAGGGAGCAGCATATCCACACTAAGTGGTTTCTAGAGTAGTTCAAGATTTCTAAGATAGCCTAATTCTTTAGTCTGTGAGAGAGCAGCCTTTGTTTCTAAGAAGGAATAAATTGGTGCTGTAGGAACATCGTCACATTTCAAATCATGCTATAATGTTAAGGTCATGCAGTGACATAAAAATGCACAACGCGGGTTGGTTTTCTCATACTCGTTCGTTATTTAGCAAAGGGTTGAACAATACAGGCGGTGACCTTTATTTTGGTTGTATCATCAAAATTATAGGACTCTCAATTTTGATAAGAAGGTAATTAAGCAAGGAGTTTATTATATTATACTATATTAGCATTTATAATGTATTAATCTAACGTTTAGGTCGTGGTCTTCCTCAGCGCAGCCACCGTGATAATCACCCACTTGGATCAAAATCCGGTCCGTCTGGTGATCTGGGCCCGAGCTACAGAAGAACCTTGCACAGTAATTATTTATAGGGGCGCTGTCTTCAATGTACCGTAACGGGATCAGATAAAATGTGTGTGTGTGTGTGTGGTGTGTGATAAAAAAAGAGCGCAGACATTGCGATGGATTGACCTTTATTCCAGTTTTGATTCCAGCCTTGAATTCCAACCCTGACAATATTGGGCCCAGCCCTGTGCACCACGGGATATCATCGAAACTCCTCAAAATATTGCAAAATACACAAAATATACTACCCGTCTTCTGGAAACGTGATACAACAGCATTTAACCATCGAGCCATACCAGCAACTTCTAAGATTGTTAACTTTTATATCGTGATCTTCAAATGTTGCAGATTAACACTTTTCATTAGGAGAACCTTCGAATTACCCATCTATCAATCTTAGATAGATAGATAGATAGATAGATAGATAGATAGATAGATAGATAGATAGATAGATAGATAGATAGATATCTGTCTATCTATGTAATACATTGCGATCATTTTGGCCTACTTAGACGCTGTAAACATTTAATGCAAGTGGGTGACACTGAATGCCAAATCTAAAACGATTAACTCCAGTTACTCAATATACGTTTCCATCTCCAGATTGCTCAAGAACAGTGTCCAGTACAGATGGGATGCTACAATAAAAATGCAGCTGAGGTGACCGATGCGCCGATTCAGACTCAAAACAGACTTCGAGTAATCCGATGGACCGAAGTTGCGTATCTACAAGCAGTAGGACACTTTTGAAACGCTCTCTGTTTGGGAGGCAAGGTCGGTTTGGGGACAAACTTCCCAAAGTGCCCACGAATGTCATCATGTTGTGAGTGACCATTGGCTGCTTGTGACGCAGAGCTCCTCGACTAAATGAACTGCATTGTTATTGACACTGTTATTGAGGGGGTGATCTGCGACGGTCTGTCATTATTAATACAAAACGAGATGATGTCGCATTGAATGACTTGAGGTCAGCTGTACCTTGTCTTTAAACTGTGGCACAGCCTCTCTCCGGCATGGGCGCTAGTAGTTTTCCGAATGATCCTGGAGATATTATTACATAAGTAAAAACACAAACATTACTAACAAGGCAAGCAACAACGTACTGTTTTAGATAACTGCTGTATCCGGGTGCAAAGAGACAACCGATTGCACTCATTGCTCTATTGGTGTGATTGCGCCATGCGGACTTTTTATTCGCACACATACCGATAATCACAGTTAACACAGTAGTGTATCATAACATTTTCAGACACGCTTAATTCCAACGCAGGGTGTCCATGAGCCAAAGACAGTCTCCGCAGCATTAGATAGAAGGCAGGGACTATGAGATATCTTTAGTTGTTTATTAATTTTTTCAGTACAGTAATCTCGGAGACGAAAGATTTGCGGCTGAGATCGTATTACTCCGCCAAAAACGAGTTTGTTCAAGGACCAGTTTGGGTCGGGGCTGCAAGGGTTGCGTTGTGACGGCCTCTTTGTAAGTGTAGGGATTATATATTTTTTTTAATCCTTTAGTAAATTCTTATTTATTTGGTATATACTACTAGAAACTCTACTGCCTGCTGTAAAACTTTTTTTTTTACAACGTGTATGGAAGGTAATGACGATCTAATACGTCGTCGTTACGTTGCTCCTTTTACACCATAGAGATGTGTGTGTCAGGTTAACTTGTGTGAATGAATGTGTGTATGCCCGGCGATCGGCATGGATTCAATATAAAAGACCCAGCCGCTCTACCATGACCTTGTATTGAAAAAAACTCCTATTTACAAAATAAATGCATGTGCACATCTGTTCTGGGAAAGTGTATGAATGCACACAGAGCGCGGGGTGCAAAATGAATCATTTGAGGGTAATACACCTAATACCCCTAATTAATCTGAACTCTTAAGAGCTGCACCATTCTATCTATCTATCTATCTATCTATCTATCTATCTATCTATCTATCTATCTATCTATCTATCTATCTATCTATCTATCTATCTATCTATCTATTTTGTCAAGGGTCAGCTCTTATATAAGAGCCCTTTTCCATGTCTTGTGTTGGTGAGGCCAACAGGGGGCGCTTACCTTTCATTCTATGCATATATCCCAGTGTAGTGACAGGGACACTGTGGTTGTAAAAACTCTCACTGTCCTTAGGATGAGATGCTAAAATCGAGGTCCTGACTCTCTCTGGTCATAAAAAGGTCCCTGGGCATCTTTCAAAAAAATATTAGGGTGTTTTCCTGATATCCTGGCTAAGTTGCCCACCACTGCCTGGTCATTCTGGACCCCTAGTCATCCCTTATCCCTTATTGACTAAGTTTGTCTCCCACCCTGTCACCATGTAATAGCTAATGTGTGGTGAGCATACTGGCACAAAAATGGCTGGCGTTACATCTTCCAGGTGGTGTTTAAAGTGGTTCCCCACTGTCCATGTTAGGTGCATTGAGTAGGTTAGAAACAGCACTACATAAATGTCATTAATTATTATTACTGGAAATATGACCCAAGTGATCATGGATCAGTTCATCTCCTGCTGAGAAACACTTACTGTATGGTATATAAGGGGTACCATAACTGTTCTCTTTTAGGGATATATTTAGCCTGTGCAGCTACCCATTTCCTACATAAGAATAATCCTTTAAGAGCTATATCTCCTCACTCTTATTAAGGGTAAGAGATAAAGCGTCTTTTCACAGAGGTAGTAAATCAATTCAAGGGGGCCCTACCTCTACCCTACTGAGGAATAATTCTTCACTCCCATTTTATTGAAGTATAATTTTTTTCTAGGAGGCGTGGACTTGTCCCTCCCAAGAGAAGAATAATTTTACAATAATGATTCTGTCCCCTTTCTAAAACTGAAAGCCTTCTTCATCAGGTAAAGGAAAATGTGGACCACTTTATTGTATTTTCAGTTAGCCACCCAAGACAATGAAATGGCCATTTCAGTACAGAAAAATATGTAGCTTCCTAGCTCCCAATTATAACAGAGATACTTTTTTTTTTTGTTCCTAGAGTGTAAGTGATTAGTTTTACACTCTCTTCTTGCCTATATTTTGGCGTAAAAAAATCAGATTATCCAGCAAGTCGTTCACCTTTGCTGTGTATATCCCAAAACCCAAATAGGGAAAACTGACACGAACATCAGTATCATAAATCTCAAAGGCATCCTTCCAACTCTTCTCTTGCTTGTAGCGTGAGAAGCTCCACGAATGTCGCCACAAAAAAAGGGTCCTCTTTAGCATGCAGAATTGTTTTACTGATTGCTGCGTTCATACATAATCTATTCCCCTTAAAACCATAAAGGTGATAAAGACCAAATAGAAAAATGTAAATGTCCTCAATAAGAGAAAAATGAGAGGCATTTTGTGGTGTAGATTAATGAGTCTGTGTGAGCGTGTGTGCCTCTAAGCTGCAAGAGAGGCGAAAGGTCTAGAATTGCTAATGATTTTAAAAATGATGTTCTGAGATGACCAGTCCTGCTGAGGTACCGCGGAATCAGGTCAAAATACAATGGGGAGAAGGCATCCCCTTAAAGTCAAGGTGTACCCATTACATGGTTCATAAAAACAGGTTTGTTGTCTTAGTCCGGTTTTCCAGTGCTGCATTTCAAGAAAGGCATACAACATTTAATATATTTAAAAGGTACAGTATATTTATAAAACAAATCACAACCTTTATTGTGTTTTGAATAATTATCACTCTTTTTTTTTACATATATAACATAACATTTTCAAACTTGTTTTATCCAAGTGAAGGTTGTGAAGGACTGCAATGTATATTGCATCCTATTGGCATCAGAAGCCAAGACAGGGAGAAGCCTAGATGGACTTTCACTCCATCACAGGGCCAATTTAGAATCATCAATGCAACTAAAATACACAGCTTTAGGTGTGTGGGCAGAAAATCCACAAAAACATGGGGAGAACATGTAGAGTCCACACCGACAATGGCCGGGTGGTGGATGTGAACCCAAGCCATTGGGCTAATGAGGAAGCTGTGAAAGTTAATGCAACACAGTGTCACCCTAGAATTGTTTTCCCCTAAATTTAGCTAAATTCTGCATTTACAATGATGCAACTATGGCAGAACATTCTAATACACCTTTTAAAATACTCCATTCTTTATTGAGTATTATATTTTATTTATTATTGGAACTTCCATGATGAAGGTGTGGCCTTTTTTAAATAACATAGTAGAAAAAAATACATCTAAACGATTATTTTTTTAATTCCCTTTTTACATTCTAGAGTTATGGGAAGTCATTCCGGTGGCACTGGGTGTAAAGCTGAAACCAGCACTGGATGGACTGGCAGTCTATTGCAGGACACACTCACACGTGTGCTACTGCTGTGTGGAAGGAAATCAGAGTACCTTAAACGCAGGGGAAATGTCACTGAGATAAAACTCAGGATTCCAAAAGAAAAATTAAATTATTGTGTTTAAAAGTAAGGAGAACATGCGACAGAAGCAGTTTGATAGGAGAATAATTTTGACAATTGATAACAGTGCTTTATTTATTTTTTTATATCTGCACAATCTTATTGATATTTCAGGTTTTGCTTTTTCACTTTTAATAAGGTATGGAAGTAAAGAATATTTAAGTGGAAAACAATTCAGTGATTTGTAGGGAAAATATGTCAGTTTTCAATGTCTTGGCTATTCACACCTATCATAAGTGTGTTCAGATTTAACCAATCACATTTTTGATCAGGTTCAAAGGTCTTCACCTGACATGAACTAAAGTGACTTTGATTGTCCCTAAATAAAATTTGTTGTTCCCTTTGGATTTCTCTGTACAGATTTCTTGGTTGCATAATCAAACATTATTTGATTTTTAAGAAGTTGAAAAAGGATTTATGGGATTTTGCTTTTGAACGGTACAGATCAGAACAGAAATATACAATAATTTCAAAGGCATTACATATATTACATTTATATACATCATTAAGAATTGGGGGGTTACCAACCAGGATCCCGTGCTGGTTCATTGTGTGCTGGGTGCAGCAACGTGCTGTACCAGTGCATGTTCTCCAACCTAACCTGACCTGACATGATTAAGAATGAATATGGTGTCACCAGAACATAACAAAGATCAGGATGTCTTTCCAAAACTGACAGCCTACCAAGCAGAAAACTCAGCAAGAGGCCTTGTGCAATCTTAAAAGGAGATGCAGGAACATTTGCCATTAACTACCCTTCCCAGACATATTAGAAAGAATTTTGTGTAAATGGAAAAAGTCTGAGCTGTCAGGTGAATGACCAAACAGAAGCCATTCTCTTCATGCAAAATCTTGCAAGAAATCACATTCAGCTTCCCAAAAGCAGACGATGAAAAAAATTGAACGTTTTGGCTTTAATTTCCAAACTTATAGTTGAGGCAAACCCAACACACCTGATACTTGAAAGAACTCAATAGCTACTGTTAAGCATCACACACTATGTCTGCATATCTCCCTTAGCATGGGATAGTATTCTGCTCAGGAAAGGGGGCAAAATAATAGTTCCAAATGTCTCAATAGTCAGGGGCAAAACATTCTGTCATCTGACAGAACCAAGGAATGACTTAAAAAGCAGCATCCTGGAAAGGCACATTCGGAGCCTGGACCTTGATCGAATAGAGAAAGAAAGCAGGATACAGCAGATCCCATCACACTTTGACTGAGCTTGAAATCTTTTACAAAAAATGGATGGAATAAAATTACAAAAAGCCACCTGTCCAAACACACTCATTGCTGTAATCACAGAAAAACCTGCCTCTACTAAAAGGATGCACACACATATGCAATCAGAGCATTCTGTAATGCTTTACTTTTCATAATTTTCCTGAAAATTAACCTTTTGTTTTTCATTTAAATATTGTGGCTTACAAAATCTTAAAGGTGAAATAAGCTTTGGCTTGAATTGCCTTGATTTCATCTGTTTGAATCAACACAAAGCAGAACATTTAATACGGTAATGTAGACTGTTGATATCCACTGCTTTGTTGATTCTTAAACGGACTTAATTCCCATGACACGGATACGTATCATAAATTGACCCTCTCATATAAAGCAGTTTGCTCACTGTCAGCATAGTGTGAACCATCCATTTTCTGAATGTTCTTTTTCGGCTAGAGATGAATAACAGCTGTTTGCTTTCATGAAGAGTGGTTCATGAAGAGTTGTCAACCAATCAATCAATTTTTTTTATACCAAGAGCCATGTATAGCAGACTTTGCACAGCAATTAATAAAATAAAACTACAAGTTAGTAACCGTATCAATCAGTTCTACCGTTTTCTGACCCCTGTTTTTCCATCATAGGTGCATAAAGGCAGGAATCAGTCATGGCCAGGAAATCAAAACACTGCAGGATGCAAACATTCACTCATACCATGCCAATTTACAACAACAACAATTATTTATATACCATGTTTTCATATAAATGATGTAGCTCAAAGTGCTTTACAAGATGAAGAAAGAAAAAAGAATAATTTATAAAAACAAGATTAGGCAATACTAGTAACAAAGAATAAAGTAAGGTCTGATGGCCTGGACGATATTTATTTATGTAGCACGTTTTCATACAAATTATGTAGCTGAAAGTGCTTTACAAGATGAACAAAGAAAAATATAAAAATAAGTTTAGGCAATACTAAGTAACAAAGAATAAAGTAAGGTCAAATGGCCCGGATGACAGAAAAAAACAAAAATAAAAAACTCCAGAGAGCTGCAAAAAAAAAAAACAAAATCTGCAGGGGTTCCAAGGCCACAAGACCACCCAGCCCTCACTGGGCAAATGTTTTTTGATTTAGAGTAAGCAATTAATGTAACATGACCATCTTTGGGATGTTCGAGGAAACTGTCTTGAGTAAAGAACAAATAAGTGAACTTCTGAAAAGGCAGCGACTAAGTGGGAAACCAAAAGCAGAGGTAGTTGGAGTTCAGGCATCACCACTAACCACTGCACCCCCATACTGTCTTGAACCACTACCAGCTATAAAATAATTAGCTCATAGAAGTCTATCTTCAACGATAAAATATTCCTACTGACTTAAGTAGTTCATTTTGATATTTGATGGTAATTAGATCTGCAACACAGCCTGATAAGTTCATGTATAATTAGTTTAGTTGAAATTCAGCATATACAATGTTGACAGAAGAACTATGTTTTACAATATAAATAAAGCAATATGGGTGCAAATATTTAGTTTACTGAAAAGCAAAATTCTAATTGAGTATTGCACTATTCAGGTGATGGTGCAATATTGCAATTGGTCAAAATAACGTTTTTATAACAAAAATCTAAAAAATAAAGAACGCAAAGTGACAAATGGGCTTACATTCTTGAACCAATGAAAAATGAGAATGTAAGTGAGCCTGAACCAGATTAATATCTTAAAAAATGTATAGATTATATATATCCCAGAATATCATAGATTTCAAGGTGCAAGCTGGTTAGTTAAGGAGAGGTGCCTGGTGATGATATTATTGGTTTCAGTTATATGGAAGCCAGTACCAGCACCTCAATGGTAATGCTGGTCTGAATGAGTTATTATTAGATGATGGAAGAACACCGGGGTTCAGCTACTGCAGATTTAATTTGTGGATTTTGTTTAAAAAAATGACAATTGATTCAAAATAAGATAAATTAGGAACACTTGCTGGACAGAGCAAGGTGTGATCACCAGTCAATGAAGATATGGTCATCTCCCCATCTGGCCATGCTATGCTGCCTTTTTTGTGTGCAAAACCTATCCTGCACAGGAAAAAAAAGCCACAATCAAATCCTGGGCTTTATTTTATATCCTATAGATCAGCAGGGAGACAAAGCTTTATTTTCGCCAGGAGAGAGATATTTTACTCCTACAGCACAGTTTTATGTTGGAGAGGTGTCAGGAAGCTGAAATAAATGGCTAATGCATAGGCAGGAGGAGGCTGCTTTGGTATGCTACATGTCAGCAGGGGTTTGCAGGGGAGCAGGGCTGGGATTTAGGACCACAGGGAGCTGCTCTGGGATTTGGGTGAGGGAATATAAATATATTTCCACATATGTGACACTGGCAGAACCTGTGGAAAACAGCTTGATCTCTTGGAAATAAGGAAAATCTTTTCACCCAAAAAAATCTGTGCTAGGTGTCACACATACACAGCCTATTTCAAAATTAGCAACAAACAATAATAGGATGTGGTTGTCAGGGTGGTATATCGGTTAGTGCTGCTGCCTTGCAGCCAAAATACAAAGATTTGATTTCTACTACAGTATCCGTCTCTATGCATTTTAACTTCTCCCCATGGTCGGATGGGATCCTGTCATATGGTATAGATATTACTTTTATTTAACTGGTGGCAATTTGGACCCTTGAGAGTGAATGTGGGTGAACTTGTGACTGTGCCGGGGTGATTGTCCAGCATCACTCATAGGATTGGTCCTGTCTTGAGGCTAATGCAGCCAGTTACAGGTTTTGGCTCCCCGCAATGCTGTAATGGAAAATACCTGGATGGAATAATGGGATTCTATTACAGTGGAAGGAGGACTTAAGGATCATCAACCCTCTCAGAAGCATCTGATGTACATATATCCTTGTGAAGGTAATCATAGCTAAATGTCTATGCATACAGTGAAAACAAGGTGCCTACTAACTCACAGCAAAGTTGTTTACCTGTGAAATGAAGAAAGGTCACATTACGAAGGGTGGTATATGATGAGGGGAACTGGAGGCAATGCTTCCCTGAGATAGTCTGCATCAAAAGCAATACGAGTCGGCGCATGCAAAAAGAAATGGCATAGCATTACATTTTGGACAGAACTCAGTATGTACTGTATAAAATAAAATGTCATATTAACAGGATTCAGTAGCATGCAAAAAGGGTGACGACTCTGGCAACAGCCTTTGTGATATATCTGCGCACATCTTCAGTGCCACACAGTGGGACCTTTCTGGTACAGTAAATCACCCAAATCTCAAACTAAAAGCAAGATTATTTATTAGGTTTCCAAGGGATATTCTATTAGAAAATGAATTGTGTGATTCTGTGATATCATCCTGTATAGGTTAAGTGATTCTTCTTGAATTACTGGCTGCGGCTTGTGTGCATCTGTGTCATGAGCTTTATCTTCTGTCAAGCATGTTCCAGAACAAATATAAATGCTCAAATTGTAGTTACTTATCAATCTTGAGATGTCCCATTATGTTCTGGCTCTCAGTTCCTGTATTGAAGATGGTAAACGTGGTCAGGGAATGAGAGACCAAAAGGAGGCCAGGCTTTTTATTTCTGCTATAAAATATACCTTGTATGCTTTAATATTGAAAATACAAAAGCATACCATTTTAATTTGTGGTGAATAACTGGGCCCAAATCTGGGAACAACTCCACACAATGTCCCAAAGCCTATGTGGAGAGACTGACAGAGTCTTCTGTAAGTGTGTGCAAGCACATCTGCGTGTCATTACTACATATCATTCCGTTGTATGTTCAGTCAATGTATACGCCTGAATGTGGCTAAAATTTAGGAGGCAGCTTTATATTATCTGCACACATTTATCAGAATGAACCCAAGTAGAAGCAACACAGTGCATGCACACACATAATAACCTGGATAACACAAGGTAGACATTTTATTTTAGATAGTGCTTTCATACAGTGCACTCACCAGTAAACAATAGTGCAAAGCACTTCCTTTTACTAATTGCAATGCAAGATACATAATTTGATATTATAAGACCATGAGATGTGAACCCTTATGACTGGAAGATCAGCTGTTACTGCAGTACACAACCCACAAACAGGTACATGGATTTTTAAACTTATCCATTTGCAAAACCAGCTTTTCCATTGCATGGTCAGAAGGAGCTGAAACCTTTCCCAGGAACACTTACTACAATGTAGGAATCAACCCAGGATAGGAAAAAATTCATTTTTAGTGCACACGCAGGCACACGTAAGTGATCAGAACTACCCATTAATCCAAAACGCAGCAGTTTAGGCCTTACTGCTCCAGAATCCTTGGTCAGTTTTAACCCTGTCCTTATCTGTATGTGAAGCTTGTACGTCCTCCCCATATCTGGGTAGTTTGATTTTAATTATAAATTTCCTGGGCATATTAGTTTTACCTTCACAGTCCACACATTTCTAAGATAGGCTAATTGTTGACTCTTAATTGACCCAGTGTGAATGTGAACATGTTCTGCAATGGACTGGAGACTGACGCTGCCCCTGCAACTCTAACTGGATTGTTCTGGTTTCAAAATGGATGGATGGAACTATATCGTTGTGGAAGGAAAATCACTATTTTAGAAAAAAAGCAACAGAATGAATCAATTCTGGATGTCCTGAAGCCGTGAGGCAGCAACCTTAAGCTTTGAGGCACTGCACAAGCACACATACATTCATGGACCAAGACTCATTCATTAACTTCCTCAGCTCACTTAATTCAATACAGGGTCATGGAAAATCAAACTCCTACTGAGCACTAAAAAATAAACATGGACACAAACATATATACTGTACACAAATTATCTCAAAACCAGATACATGCAAATTAGTACGATACAAATGCTAATGCTTTAACGTGATTGTTTATCTCTCTTTATCAGTTCTTCCATATTTGCTTGTGAATGCCTTTTAATTTCAAAATTCAAGTTCAGATCCAAACTGCCCTTTTCTTTTGGATCCAGATAAGTGACACTTTAATCCTAAATTTGTAACATTTAATTTGTAGGTCTATAATAACCTTATCTACATCTGTCCTGCTTACTTACTGTACTGTACTTTGTGTTGTTATTTCTTTCTACGTATCTGAGTATGTAGCGTGATTCCTTCTGGATTGCAATCTTGTATTTTTGCTTGTAATCATTGTGAAAGATAACAATAACATTTATTTCTATAGCACATTTTCATACAAAGGATGTGGTTCAAAGTGCTTTACAAGATGTCAAAGAAATAGTTAGAAGCAAAGAAATAAATTAAAACAAGATAAGAATGAATAAACAGTATACAAAACATAAATAATGCACACATACAGAAGAAAGATATATAACTATAATTTTATAATTGAAAGATACAACCATGTTTTTCCTAACCTGCATATCCAGTTCAAGCTCATGGGGTGGCAGTGCCTATCTTTAGCACAAAACAAGAACCAACCCTGGACAAGGTTGCCAGTCCAATGCAGGCTCTGAAAAATGTAACATAACAGAGGTACACATTACCCCTTGTGACAAATTATCTATCTATCTATCTATCTATCTATCTATCTATCTATCTATCTATCTATCTATCTATCTATCTATCTATCTATCTATCTATCTATCTATCTATCTATCTATCTATCTATCTATCTATCTATCTATCTATCTATCTATCTACTGCATCTAGTGTGACGAACGGCTGGGGATCCTGCCCTGCTGGGATGCCTGAAAGGTGGAAGGATGGGGAGAGGGACAATACCTCCCCTGTGACACGAGAGGGACAGCTGTCCTGGTTTGCATCGGGGCCACAAGATCAGAGCTTAGAAGCTCAACCCTGTTGGGGCCCATGGCCTATACCAGGGGGCTCCCGAATGTATACAGAGCCTTGGATATCAGCACTTCCACCACACCAGGAAGCGCTGCAGGAAGATCATAGTGAAGCACCTAGAGCACATCCGAGGCATTATAAAAAGGGCCACCTCACTCCATTAGAGAAGCCAGAGTCGGGTGGAAGGTGGACGAAGCTTGCCGAGGAGCAGTGAAGAAGAAAAGAGAGAAAAAGAGAAATATTGTGCTTGTGCATTGGGGCTGAGTTGTGGGCTCGTGGGAATAGGGAAGACATTCTCCATGAGTGAAGAAAAATAAAAGCACTCGTGTCTTTATAAGTGTGCCTCCCGTGTCTGTGTCAGGCTGGCTGGCTGGCACGCCCCCTAGTGGTTCTGTCACACTATCTATCTATCTATCTTGCATAATGTCTTTCTTATCTATCTAGCCATCCACATTCTGGCTACTTTAAGTTAAAGCCCGGAAACAACCCTTGATAGCATTCAGCAAATTCATTCATCTGCCCTTGGATGTATTTACTATATTTTCAAATATGTGAAATCCAATGATAGGATTGCTTGGGACCAAACATGCATGGGAAAGTAATCAGTAATATTTTTAAAAAATTGCATAAATATCAAAAAACATTCAGCAGCTGAAAAAGAGTCCTACACAAAATTTAAATGTACCAAAAACAACAACTGATGCAGAAACATGGCATTTTTTTACATACCCACACACATGTACCCCACACTACAAGCACATACAAATTCCAAAACCCCCACATGTCACACATCAGGAAAGCTCCTCGTCATCACCAGATCTGACCGTGCTGGAGTGTCTAAACCCTAATTACAGCCAGCGCTGCACAGGTTAATGAATTTGCAAATGGCTGTGAAAACACAGAGATTCTCTGTCATGTTTCCCCCCATGTTAAACAGAAATCTAAGGAAGTAATTGCAATTTACTGCATACCTGAATAACTGCATATAAATAACCAGAAATTTCACTGGGAGTTCAGCAAGGCTCTGTTTAGCCACATAAAATCAACACATACAGCATAATGCGCAGCAAATAATCTTATTTTGGGATGGACTACCAATGTTCTCTTTGAGATTCCTTCAAATTACTTAAGAATTCAAACAAGCATTTTCAATTTATTACACACATATGAGCTAAATTTTTTTTTAATAAGACATTTATTTAGGTGAAAATTTATTATCAATGGCAATGAAAGCACAGCAATGTTTTGATTTAGGTTACAGTTCTAAATCACACTTATTAGTATACAATGCATGTCATTTTCAATCAGAAAGAAATTTCTTTAAGGTTCTGCAATGCTTTTAATTCATCTGGAAGAAGCCAGGCATTGTTATTCATTGCGGTTCGCGGTACAGCCACAAGAAAAGTGAATTTGCTTCTTCAAGAATGAGCAGATGAAAGCGGCCCTGCCAAAGTGTCCCCAATTTATCTCCCCCATCCATTTTTCTTCTCACTGCCCCCAATATGACCCTCTTTTTAAGTCCCGTCCACCGACCGCCAGCGCAGTTTGTCAATTTGTCCTCCTCTATTAGACTCCCAGGACATGCCACTCAGTCAGAAATATCCATTGATAGGTCCTGGCTGTCAAAGTATCCCAGTCATGACATTTTAGATAGGCAGGGTGGCCTGGTAGCTGAGATACTGTACTTTGACATACAAGATTGCTGGTTCAGTCCCAGTGTTTTGTGTCCCTAGGAAAAATGTTTATCCTGCAGCTAGTCTAGCTGCACAGGATTGTACTAAAGCTTCCTAGAGTGGTGTTTACTACAGAAAAGATGCTACATAAAACAATGTTTGTATGAGTTGATTGGCAGCTAACACAGCCAAAAAAGTGCCTAGCACACTGCAAATGGAAACTTCTGGTAGTCTACCAAATTTGGATTACTTGATGGCACACAGTGAACCAGTCGGTTCTTAAGAATCGTGGAAATGAATAGCTCCCCTCAATAAACATTCCTGATACTACACTGATATGTAGAGTTTCTCCTTACCCAGCCTCATCTCATCACTGCTGCTCTGACCCATAATGTCTTGAGCTTTCAAGTGGAGATTTGTGTCAAGCAAAGCGCCACAAGGCCCCAAGATAGCGACAAAGTAAGGCTGGACTTGGTATTGATCATCTCTGTCCATCAGGTGGAGGAGAAGCACAGAGCCCCATATCTTTTTGCATTTAGTGAGTTTAAAAGGTTAAAAGGCTGTGACCTCAATTTATGGTCATAAATTTTATCTGTTTGTCATCCTCAAAACTACACCCGTAAAGCAATCCTTTTAGTGACAGGCCAGCACAGTCTGCAGAAGCGAGAAGGCTGTAAATAAAAGTGTCCGTTCTCACCTTGACTCCCAGGCAGGTCTGTTGACCCCTGCGGTCTTGGGCTGGCCTCTTGCTCTGAATTAGCATAGCCGTCACCTTGACATATAACGAGCAGATTCCATTCAATGCAAGGGGAGATTTGCTTCAATTTTCAACCTTCAGATATAAAAGTGAAACCAAAGTCCAACAAGTTAGAAAAAGAAATGAAACAAACAAGTGGATGACATACATGAAAAACACCTTAACTCTCCAGAAAGCTCTGGACAGCAAAGGCCAACGTGTGGTGTATGCAACATCTCATCTAGCTTGTCTTCCATCTGAAGCCTTAATCCCTGTTTCTTTCACTCCATGATAATTTCATAAATCGCACTTTGACATTGTTTTGAAACATTTGCGCTTACTTGAATACAAACCCACAGATGTACGAGTGCCAGTTTTCTTTGTTTTTAAGCTATATGCCTATGCCAACTGTGGGGTATTGGGAAATGAGCTCTTATAAGGTATCAGAGGCAGTCAGAGTGGGCAGGTAATTAAAACCAATAGTGATGCTGGAAGAAGAACAGAAGAAAGGACCAATGGATAAACCAGAACCCCTTTAAGCCTCATGTTGGGTTTTTAAGTTGATACTTGCAGGCTACACAGGTTCATGAAGTCCCATGAGTATAAAGAGAATTAATAACATTGTGAGCAGTACTGTATTTTAATAACTGGGCACTAAGGATCACCAAATAGATAATAAACAGAGCAGAGAAATATATTGTTTAGGTTGGAGGTAAGCAACCTGGACTCACACCACTAGGATCCTTGGGGGGGGTCTGTTGTTGTGCAGCATGTGCCTGAATTAGCTTCGACAGATGGGTGGCTTGGGCTAACTGGACCTCTTAATTTGAGGCTGGAATTAGACTCTCATTCAACATTTTGGCCTAACTTGCTACTGTACACAGAAAGAAATAAATGTTCAACTCTGCTGCCTTACAGAGCAAGGAATCTGGTTCCATTTCAACTTGAGTCATCATCTATATGCAGTTTGTGTGTTTTTCCCAGTGTTCATGATGGTTCTTCCTAGGACTCTAGGTTCCCCCCGTATCCCAAAGATACAGTTAATACTAAATTGGCTTGGTATAAGCTGGTGTGAGTATGTGCATGTGTGTGAACTCCAGTGGACACAATGGCTTCTTGTTCAGGGTTGTATTCTTCGTAATGCTGGGAAAGCAGATTGATTGAGCCTGAAACCAGAACTCACTAAGTAGACAAGTACATCAAAGAGATGTGAACCATTTGTATATGTCAATCGTAAGAACACTGAGAAAATATGACATTGGCCAGACCAAGACATGGGAACCTAACCTTATTAGATTGTTTCAATTCTTTTAAATATGCTATTCAAAACTGCATCTCTTCATTTTTTCTTTTTTGCAAAGTGAATTGCTACACGTTTCTTTTCAAATGATATTCAACAAGACACTGACTTGAAATCTGAAAATATACAGAAACGATGTGCTTGGAAAGTCCCCAGCACATCCAAATGTTTATATGATGCATCTTCTTGATTGTGCATGGCACAAGGCTTGTGTGAGTATGAAACAGGTTTGCCACAATGAACTCTGCACTGACCAAAAGGTGCATACGTTAGATCAGTTGAAAATGTCACCACAGGAAGCAGTGACTTTTTGAAACTTTGTTGACATGGTTGTGCACTTAATGGTCACTCAGTGTTAATCAAATGTAGCCAAATGTACAGCTAATAAACAACTGATCTAAAGAATGAGAGGTTTAAACCAATCAGTGTGGGAAACATGTTTCTTCAACAAATGATATATAAGCAAATGTGTATCGCTAACAAGGAGGATAGGTGTGTTGAGCACCTGTGTTTGAGCATAATATGAAATGCAAACAGTCCACATTTCAGAATTGACATTTTATAGAACACATAAGACATTTGCAAACCACACAAGGAACACACTGACTCTTAGTGTTGCTGCCACACAACTACAGACTCTTCGGTTTGAACTCTGGCCTAAGCACTATCGGTGTGTAGTTCACAAAGTCTTCTTCAGGTAATCCACTTGTGTATTACTTGGACAAATAATGTTAAACTGCCTTGGCATAAGTGAGCGTGTGTGTGTGAGTGATGGAGTTTGCTCTGTGACGGACTAGCTCACTGTCCAAGAACCTAAGAGTGGATTATGCAGACATGGATGGATGGATGGCTGAAAGGGCAAATAGAAATAATGGCATGAATAATTTAACACAATAAGAAGAGCCTGCATTATTCCTGATATCTATTAAGAATATACAATGGAGAAATCAATTCAAGTTAAACAACAGTGGTGGGAAAGAGTCTGTGAATCCTACCGGATGATCTTTATTCATGCATTCAATTAACCTTATAATAATGATAACTACGTAAAAACAACCCCTTCTCTGGGTACGCTAACTTTTCTCACACATCCCAAAGACGTATATGTTAGGTAATTTTGTAGTGAAAAGTCAAGCAAAATTACACCTTTTAGTGGCTAACTAAAAAGATTACAATATGCAAGCTTTTGAGGCAACTCAGGCCCCTTCTTCAGGCAAAATGTGTGATTGCATCTTGCCTGAAGAAGGGGCCTGAGTTGCCTCGAAAGCTTGCATATTGTAATCTTTTTAGTTAGCCAATAAAAGGTGTCATTTTGCTTGACTTTTCACTACATTCATAATGGCTAACACGGTACAACACCCTAGTACTACTGATCCAGTATTTAAAATCTTTCTTGGAAAAGATATGTTAACCTAATCAGTTTTAGTAGTGTGATTTGTGTTAGATTCATCAAAAGATGAGTTGACATAAAGATAGGAGTTTTCTATAAAGCGCATAGTTTTTGGTTAACAGCATTAGACTCTACTCCCTCACAGCACGGGCATAAATCACCCAGCCATGCACCCTTTACTTGAACCCGTTTATATAGTTCAGGGTTATTCTGGACAAACAGCCCAGCATAGCCAGGCTCAAGGCAGAAAAGAACCACAGAAGAATTCCCCACTAGTATCGCAGTACACTCAGGAAAGGACAAGTCTGTGTGATGTTGGAGGATTCAATGGCTTGCCAAGCACATTTATTTACACTTGTGTGTATACTCTTGCTTGTTTCTTTGACTTTCTAGCTTTATTCCTTCTAAGGTCTGGAGTAACTTGAGATCATATGTGCTTGGAGAATGTGAGGCCTTGGTGTTAAGGAGCTGAATTGGAAACCACAAAGTCATGAATCCCACTACTGCCTCACTAAGCAAGTCACTTTATCTGTCTATGCTCCTACAGAAGAATTTAGACATGCTGTACGTTGCACTGTACTGTAATTGTGAATGGTGTTTATCATGAAAGGTACTATATGTTGGGAATAGCCTGGGTGTGTACATGCAGGGGACAGAATACAGGAGTGTGTTTACAAATTTTGACACCCTGTTCTACATGAGGAACCAAAGAAATGGAGGCACACAGCATCGAGTCTACTATGTTGCCATAGACAACAGGGTCACATTGAGAATAAGGTAGTGGTCTTGGCAATGACTGAGTAGAGGTAAAGATCAAATGTGCTTTGAAATCCTGTTTGAACTAAAGAAACCTGCAAAGTGATTAAGCCCTGAATGGAGCAAGCTCCCATTTGAAATTGAACTTCCATGTGATATGATTTAAATCCTTTAATACAAACTTTTTGTTTGAACTTAGATTATTGAAATCATCTGAGTTGCAATGTGTACTTCTCACATGTACAGTATGCAGACATGTCATGTTTCCCCGAGACACAATTTGTGGTTGATTTTCCATGCTGTAAACAACTCAAAACATCAAAACTGTTTTTCAGTATAGCAAAAACTGTTGCTTGTTTGGGGCACTACACCACATGCTGTGAGATAATATCTAACATCTGGTCCAGGTTCATTCTGGTTGAACCCCCTGGTCTCTATTTTAATACTAAATTACAGAAAAAGGAATAGAACATTAGCAGATATGTCCAGGTTTGGGCAAACCCCTACTCCGAACTGTGCTGTAACCCTTCTTTCACTTGCTCCTGATATAATCTGGAGGTGATCAGCGCAGATTAGTACCTCCTGCTGGATCAGAGCGTGAAGGCGTGAAGCCGACTCTCTGACCTTGCAAGCTGACCACACCATGACCCCAGCTTGCGGTCGAGGACTTTGGCTGTCAATAAATCAAAAGAACTCATGTCTCCTCATTCGTTAGGTGAATGAATCACTTGATAAATGTTTTCTCTTCAACATAAACATGCAACGTTTTTGAAAGAAGGAGACCCAAGGTGTCAATGTTATGGCTGGAGGGATAGTGCTGAAGCCTTTTTTGTGGAGCACGGCAACATTTCTTGGAAGATTAAGAAGAGCAGAGAAATATATGGTTTAGGTTGGAGGTAAGCAACCTGAACTCACACCACTAGGATCCTTGGGGGGATCTGTTGTCATGCAACATGTGCCTGAATTTGCTTCGACAGATGGGTGGCTTGGGCTAACTGGGAATCTTAATTTGACGCTGGAATTAGACTCTCATTCAAATTTTGGCCTAACCTGCTACCCTAAACAAGAAGAAATAACTGTTCAACTCTTTATCTTTTCATTTAGGATGCTTGAATCAAGCAACAAGATGATAACATTGCATCTAAATCTTATCATGATAAAATCTTATCTAAATTTATGTCTGTTTAAGCCTTCTAGTACATGTATGTTACATCATTATGTTTCTTAACAGCACACAGGCAATGGCACTACTCATTATATGAGTGTGCAGTTCTTTACTTTATAATGTGTGCCATGGAGGAAAGGCTGGCATCCTGGATGGGATGGAAGATGATGCCTTGTTTCTTATGAAGGAGTCAATATTTAAGTGGTTTGGGTTGATGGTCTGGGTTTGGTTACAAAAACTATTGTTTCTGTAGTTTCCTACCAGCTAATAGACTGGAAATCTTGCCAACTATGCCAATATAACCAGTAGGGGGTGCCACTGAGGTCCAAACCCAAGACACAATCACACACAAACCAGTCATAGGTTGAAATATAGTTCCTTTTTATCAACAAACAAGTACAAACAGATCAGAATACACTCCTCTTTCTCCACAATTCTCTCATCAAGTCTCATCCATCTCCTCCTGACTCTAACTTCCCAAGGTGAGGCTATGGGCTTCTTTTGAACTAGACCCAGGAACTGCTTTCGGGTCGTGTGGAAACCAGGACAGTCCCCCCCTAGCAGCACCCTCTGGTGGCACCCAAAAATCTCAACAGGGCTACATTTCCAGACTCCAGTTTCCATGCCACCCAGCAGGTGTCCTGAGAAACACTGTTACCTGTTGTATGGGGGAATGAACTGCTCCTAGCATGCACGTTCACCCAGTCCATCCTTTATGGCTTCCTGGCTGGCCAAGAAATCATCCTCTATCCTGGCCAGGATGCCTGCCCTTCCTCAATGGTACCTAGAAAGTATATAATATAAAAATATAGGTGGCACAGGTGACTCACAGATACAATATCCTGAGGTCAAATCTCTCACCCAATTGTTGCCTGTCTCTGCATGGTTTCTCCTCTGGGTGCCCTGGTTTACCTACCACATTGCTAAAGACATGTGGAAAAGGTTACCTGGTGAATCAAAACTGTCCCTTCTGGGTATGTTGAGTTGGCTCAGCGATGTTTATGGCCAGTCCCTATCTTGAACCCAATACTGCCAACATAGGTTCTAGCCTCTTAAAGACACGTGTGGTAGTTGAATTGGTTAAGTCTAATAAGTCTGATAGGGTGTAAGTATGTTCTGCAATGGACTGGAGAACATGTCCAGATCTAGTCCTTATCTTGAACCCAATGTGGACAGGACAGTGTCCAGCTCCCACAACCCTTAACTGTCAAATTGAATGGATCTTGGACAGTGAGTACGAATGTAATATTGACAATTGAATATATAACAGAAAGATGAAATACAGGTAGCAAAAAAATGGAGACACATAATGAGTTAGCAATGGTCAATAATAGCTAACTTTCTTCATGTAGAGGACAATAGACACATGGAATAAATTGACTCAGTGTTTTTGGAGAACCTAAATGAACAGAATTGGTGAGGTTGTTCCATTGAATGGCCTGTTCTTGTCAACAGTCATCAGAAGAGGGCACTGAGAGTAGCAAATGCATAGCTCTATGAACATTAACTAAGAGTGGTACAAGGACGTCTGTTAACAGGCAGAATATCTGTAGCTGGAAATCACCAGCATAGTACACATTTAGGTTTGATTAGTATACATTTCAGAATGTCTGACATAAGCGTTGCAGTAGGTGAAGAGTTGAGGGGTTTTGCATTCATGGAGTTTGACAAATTCCACGACAGCAGTAACAACACTGTCAGTAAGCTATAATTTATTATTACTATAATAATACTGTAATTTACTATTAAAATGACAGTTTTAGGAAACTAAGTCTTGGAGAAAATCAAAGATATGTAAGTTATTTCTTTATCTTATATGGACAGGTAAAATAAGAATCTGGAAATGAAACCTGAATTTCAGCTGAGATATGAAAATGAAAGTTCAGGCCATTGTTAAGTATGACTCAAAGAGAGTCCAAGTGGCAGGGTGGAAGCAGTCATCAGCTTTTAAAAAGAAAAAGTCAAACCTCACAAGTTGTGTGTGGAAGGCAGTTACCTCTTACTGGTATTATACTGTAGAAAGTTGGCCAATATTCAATAGTTGACAATAGTAAGGACAATATGTGCAGGGTAGAGGTGCACCCAACAGATATTCAAGTAAAACTAAATTAGTACACCTTGACATGGCGACAGTTTAAGATGACAGTGTGTCTTGTTTTACCATTTATCATCTTTGTTTTAGATTTTGGGTAAAGTCAAGAAAAAAAAACTGACAACAATGCTTAAACAACTCCGAAATGTTTGCTATGTTTGCCTTCTTTTGGATTTGGTCATGGAGAAAGTGGGCTTCCAAGAAATTGTTCTCAAGACGAGGCTCAGCCTATTGTCCCCAGGGCAGAGAGCCTCCTTTTGAAGGCCAAAGGTCAGTGCAGGTCCCCACTGTCCAGTGTCTCCCTGAAATGAGTAATCACAAAATTAAGAGGTTGTTCATGGTCTTATGTAGGATCTCACCATGCCCTGCTATTCATTTGCTTTAATAGTCTTTTTGAGGTATCTCATCATTAATGAAAATGGCCATAAACTAAGCAATGATCACTGGGAGGAATAGCTGACTGTTTCAGGTCCTTTGGATTACAAATCTTTGATGACTTGGACTCATAATATTTAGTCAACACTAAAGATTCATGAATACTGAATAACTAATAGCTCTTTATTGCATGCTGCTTTTCATTGCTTGTGTTACTGGATGTTGTATACTAGGCATATTTAATATGCATTTCTTTTTCTTTTTTAAAAAATTAGCCAATGCATGTAGCAATTCCATAACATTTGTGATTTTAATGGTAGAACAATTCCATAACATTTTTGATTGTAATGGCGGAGGTGTTCTACTAAATGTTTTGAGACAACCTGATTTCATTATCCTACAGCAGTATTTGGCCGTCCTTACAAAAACTTCCCTGGTTCTCTGGCTTTCCTCTTAGGAATTCAAAGTTCTGCATGTTAGGTTAATTGGATATTCTAAACTTCCCCAGTATGAGTGAGTGGTGTGTTGCATGTTGATTAGCACGTGCAAGTAAGACTTTCACTGTATTCTATACATGTGATGATATTAATCCAATGTGATGCGAAAGTGGACCTGGACCATGCACAAGTAATACAGTAAATGAAAATGAAAGGGCCATGGAGTGCGGACTGCTAATTCAGTCAGCACAACAGTGTGACTATGGCCATTTAAACCTGCTAGCTCCTCTGTTACATATATACAGAAACATCTATACTGTGATTTATAAATTGTTCAGTATAACTTTGTCAAATAAATAAATGTAATATAAATGAAGAGAAGCAGGACAAATAGAAATCCTTGAGTAAAACCTTGCATTGACTGAGCCCACATAATCTAGTTTTGGGTATTGTGGGTCCAGACCTTGCCCATACTGCTTTGGGCACAAGGCATGAACATTCCCTGAATGGGGCACCAGTCCATTGATGGGGCACACACCCTCACCCACTCATATAGGGCCAGTTTCGAGTCATCAATTAAAATAATAGATGCTTTGGATATGGGAACAAGACTAACATACAAAGAGAAAAGCCCACACAGAAACAAGGAGAATGTGCAAATACAGAGAGACTGACACCGGGCCAGTGCTCAAACCCAGTCTCCTGCAGCAATGAGGCAGCAGCGCTAGACACTGTGTCGCCCGCAGTTTCAAAGAAGGCACACAGCATTCAGTTGGAAAAGAAGAAAACCATCTGAGATAGCCGTTTCCAGTCATTCTGTGGTAAGGACAAGTAGAATAACCAAAAAGAGACAGCATTTAGACAACAATGTAAAGAGGAGTCATTTCAATGCCGAAATGAGGCTGGAAAGACAAACAGATGGTTGACATTTAGATATTGGGCTAGCTGACAGGAAATAATGTGCTCATGCTCATGAAATACTGTAGAAAAGGTAGAGTTAACAGATGGGCTGATTCGGGACTTTTTCAGTAAAATAAAAATGTGTGAAAGATGAAGGTAGTTAGGATCCAAGAGAGCCTAAAGAAGCAGACAGGACCAATGAAAAGGAAAAGGTGGGCATATCTTAGTCTTAGTAGGAGATGGATGGTGATGCCGAGGAGAGATAAAAAGAGAACACAAAGACAAAAGGGTACAGGGAAACAGAAGATGAAAGGGAAAGTTTGGGCATTGATTTTATCTTGGAAGAGGAAGGACCCGTAGTGACCTAGACTGGATGAAGGGAGCTTGTGCGTTCTCTGGGAACGAGATATGGTCAGTAAACTGTCAGAAAGCAGTCAGGCAAGATAAAGATGAATGAGAAGTGAGAAATGAAATTAGGAGGAGATGATCAGGCCAAAGAGAGATAAGAAGACATTAACAAAAATAGGAAGAGGGAAATTATGACAAAATGATCAGGCCAAAGAAAAGTGAGAAAGCATTAACAAAAATAGGAAGAGTGAATTTAGGATGAGAAGATCAGGCCAGAGAGAAGTGAGAAAACATTAACAAAAACACAAAGAACAAAATTAGGATGAGATGATCAAGCCAAAGAGAAACGAGAAAGCATTAATAAAAATATGAAAAGTGAAATTGGGATGAGATGATCAGGCTAAAAAGAAATGAGAAAGCATTAACAAAAATAAGAAGTGTGAAATTAGGACAAGATGATCAGGCCAAAAAGAAGTGACAAAGCATTAACAAAAACACAAAGAGGGAAATTAGGATGAGATGATCAGGCCAAACAAGAAGCCACATCTATCCTTTTCTTTTCTGAAGAACATAAATACAAGGAAAAATGCCAGGTAAATGAGCAAGAGTAGCCAAGTGTGTCCTTAAAACAAAATAGACTAACTGAGTATAAGCCCTAATAGAGGGCAACGTATTTTGGAGAAAGGTTCATTTGTTGAATGATGAGCAGTGATTTGCATAATTTTGGCTCGTTATTTGTTGTTCCTTCTTTTTTGACTTGCCATGCCATGTAGAATTATTGTGCTTGCTGTATGTTGTAGGGGCAGACTTTTTGAATTACAGGCTCTTTTATCTTTAAGCCTTGGAAAGCGGCCTAATTCTTGCACACATGACTCAAAACGGTGACAGAAGGAGAAATCGTTTCATCTTTAGAGAAAACAAAAACAGCACTTAGCTTGACTTTCAATGCTGATTTTAAGTATTTTAAACACACAGCTGTTAGAGCACAGGGGAGAAGCACATCAGCATCACAACGAGAGTTCCTGGTCCAACAATGGAAACAGGATCAAGAGCCAGTTTCATCTCCTGTATGTAATAGAGCTTTTACATTATTCTAAACTGTTTTGTAATACTTTTCTTTGTGATATGATTAAATAAAAATTGTTTGTCTGTCTCAAGATGTAATCTTAGTCATTTTCCTAACATGCCTACTTCAATACAGGATTGTGGAGAACCGTATTCTGTTTGAGGAACATAAGTTGTCATTCCATCATAGAGTAGACTCATTCACACAGGATCAGTTTAAAAGTCACCAGTCAACTTAATATGCCTGTGTCTGAGATGTATGATGGAAACCCGAAAAAAAAAATGCTGTCAGACATAGGAAGAATTTGTAAACTCCACACTTAGAGTGAGTGGGCAACAAATAAAATTCTGTCCCTGGAACTATGAGGCTGAAGTGTTTACCACTGTGCCACTTTTTTTTTTTAGCTGTAAAGCTCAAGAAGCAGGGATTGCTGCAACATCTCTGCCCAAATCTCAGTCACAGATAGTGCAGAAATATTATTGGAAAATCAAAATGATTCTCAGTTACATCATTGTACTTTGTAGGAAATGCGGCAGTAAGAAATAAGATGCTGCCCTATAGCAGCATGTCAGAGTTTATGAAAGCGGAACTGAGAAAAATGGAAGAGTCAGCAGTTGTGCATTTCAAGAATATCTACAATGTTAATGAAACCCACGGTTACCAGAGCAGAGTAATGCTGACATCCAAGAGTAACCGTTCACAGTGAAACCAAAACGACACGGCATGACAGGCTTCAGTTTTCAACTATAGAAGAGATTAGACCGTGACCTCCTCCAGATTTAGGCCTTTAGGTCCCTTGCCATAGCAGAAAGTCCAGAACATGAAAATTAAAAATTAAATTAATAAATAGCAACAGAATCACAAATCTGAAAAAAAGAGAGTATCAGCATGAACTACATAAAAACTGCATCTAAACTAGGGAGTAAAAAAAAAAAAAAGTAAAGAAAACCACATGAATATCACATATCAAGTTGGGCAGTAAAGAGATCTGTGAACCGGAGAGGTGGGTGGTATAAGCGATGGACGAACAGGAGTAATGGACACCTGGACACCTGGACACAGAAAACTAAGATTAAAACAGGCGAACACAGAGTTCTGTAGGGCTGAACGGGCTTCATAGAGCTAGTGGTTAAGTACTAACAGTGCTGGAAAGAAGATGGACACACACAAGAATCGACAGAACAGAACTTACAGTAGAAGAGCTAAAGGGACTGAAATATTGGGATTAAAGGTCCAGGTGAGGAAAGGACACTGATCAGGGATGGACTTGAGAATTTAGGCAAAGTGGAAAAGCACAAGGAGTGGTAGGCTAAGAAGAGGGTTATAATGCAATAGAGTTTCACAGAAACAGAAGACAAATGGTAATGGAGCGCTAAGACTAATAGGACTGTTGATCAAAACAGAGCAGCAATGAGGCCTACAGGTGTTGAGTAAACACATAAATATGTAAGATGCAGTACAATCCAAAGCACTGTTTGCTCACTACATATCAGGTCTTCAAGGACGTGGCTCAGATCAACTTATTTGTTTTGGGAGTAGCTAATCTAGCCAGTGCTGACAACCAGTCAAGTGAATTCGCAATGAGCAGCAGGCTGTGTGTTTCCCCCCAAGGTGTGTCTTCTTTGGTTAAATGAAGGACTTAGGCACCCATAAAGCACTTTGGAAACGTACCCTTTATGTTCTTGTGAAAACTCAGGCCTGCCTTGTATAATACGAGCAAATCCCAGGCTTTTTCTGGAGCAGTGTTCACTATCTGCTAATACTGCTCTGAGATTTGTCAAGCTAAAGATTGCTTTTTTAGCAGACGCATTTGGCTTTCTTACTGAACAACAAAGCAGCTTCTTTTTTAGCTGTAAAGCTCTGGAACCAGGGATTGCTACAACAGTAAATATCCCAGCACTCGGCGTCACTAGTGAAGAAACTACGACTTCAAGAGATTGCTTTCAAAGAGTCTCATCTCTGCAAAGTGAGATTACAGCTTGTCATTGCAGCTCTTTTCTGGGATATTTTTACAAATGAGATTTTTTTTTTTTTTTTTTTACCTCTCCACGGGGCCTCTTGAAATGACCTCTTGTGACAAACAGTCCCTTTCGAAATTATTCGGTACTCACTGGAATGTCTCTGGCCTGCTGTCATTAAATCATAACATGATCATCTAAGGATCATCCCTTAAAGATTTTTGACTCATTAGACTCCTTCTTTAAATTCTACGAGCCCCATTACAAATGTAGAAAGACCCCTGCAGTTGTTTTTTTTTTTTCTTGCGTTCTCTGAAGAGACTCTTTCAATAATGTTGGGCTTTGCCTGTGTTAAAAAGCAAGAGAGTGAGGAAAAAAAAAAAGAGGGTGGTGTGGGTCCATCTGCCTGCGATGCCCTCCTGGGTCAGTCGATGTCAACTCTGTTGATCCTTCTGGCACACCGTAACGAGAAACAGACAAGAGCTTTCACCTCTAATCCTGCGTGTTGTCCTTCATGTAACAGATTTCTTAAAACAAAGCACCCGGTACTCTTGACTTGGCTGGCACTAATTAAAAGCCTTTTTTCCAGTCTGCTCTTACGCAGTAACAAACACACACGCTGCACAGGTTAAATTGCATGTGAAACTAGTGGCAACACACAGTTTGTTTTGGATTCAATAGCGTCTAATTTACACGTGTTAATTGCAGCTAATTGGTTCTAATTAGATGAACAGGAAACCCTCTGGGACCATTCATACCTTTTAATTTGTAGTAAATATCATTAATTAACATATGCTAATTAAAGCCAATTAACATTGATTAAGAGATGCCAGCTACAGGAAAAGTACAACTATCAAAATTCGATCAAGTCAGCAGAAAATGTGACACACGCTGTAAGTCTCACACAGGAAGCAGGCGAAATATTAAACAGCATCTGTTTGCGTTGCTGGCTTGCTGGCTTGTTTTCTCATTTGCTGTCGTTTTCACATCATTTACCAGCTCTTAGCAGTGATAGCTGAGGATATATTGCTATGCCTGCACTGGCTCTAGTAGAGTGCGCACCTGTACAGGAAGTGCACCTGTGGATTTAGGGCATCTGTGTTCAAATATTTGTGGAAGCAGCAGAGGCTTGCGTCCAAGTGTTCTGGGAGGGATTGAGAAACAAGCCTGCTGAGAGCGGGATGTCAACGAACCTTCATTCCTGATTCCTTCTGTCTCCCTGGGCCCTGCCAAGACCAGAGCTGAAGAAACACATTTCAATAAGAAGTGGAGGTGGGTGTGTGGGGAAAAAAAAACAGGGCCACCGAGGAACCCTTAGGAAGATGCATGACAGGTGGATTTTTTTTTTTTGTACTTTCATTAACTACAGCATCCAGATCAAGCTAACTAGCTATAAAAGAGTCCTTCCATCTATCAATTCTACAAACCTACTAAATCTCATCATAGGCATGTGGGAGACCTCACAGAAAAATAATATAATAATTTTTATTATTTACATTTATATAGTGCTTTTCTAACTACTCAAAGCACTTTACATTGACAGTAGGGAACTATTTCAACCAGCACCACTGTGCAGCAACCATCTGGATGATGTGATAGCATTCTTGCACAAGTATGCTCACCACACATTAGGCTGGGTAGGATCTACCATCAGGGCATTCTGGGTACATGCCTGGGGGCCTTTGATAGCAGGGGGTCTTTTCGCCAATCCGGGGTTGGGACAATACAACAATCGTGTCTCCATGCACAGAAATGATTAAGGGGGTCCCACCCCACACTTGATGAAATGATCAAGTCTCCACGTGCCAAAGACAAGACTTGGAAATACTGTACAACATTAAACTACCAGGTTTCTGCACAGTACATTGTTAAAGCTATGATCAGCGCTCTGTTAAGGAGCTAAGTCACCCAGGGACCCAAGTGCGGAAGGGGATCTTACTACTAGGTGATGAAGAAATGAAGGAGATGCTTAGCTAATAATGGACAGGGAATGATTAGGGGGCCAGAATGACCTGGCCATTGTGTCAATTGAGTTAAGGACATCAGAAAACACCAAATGCCCAGGGATGTTTTATGACCACAGAGAATCAGGACCTCAGTTTTACATCATTTTTACAGCACAGTGTCCACGTCACTGCAGTGGGGCATTGGAATCCATATACAGACCATAGGGTAAGCACTCCCCTGCAGAAACTCAAGCTTTTCCTAGATGGTCTCCCATCCAAGTGCTGGCTGGACCCAAACCGGCTTAGCTTCAAGTGAATTATCTGTTCTGAAGTTGGGTGGTATGGCTGCTGGCTTGGAAAAAAATATATATAAATCTCACAACTATAAAATATCACAATCCAAATCTCAAAATATTATCATCAGTTAATATAATTATAAATATTGTGCCATTAAAATATTTAAATTAGTAGAGTGTTAAACAAATTTTATGAAAGGCAGTAGTGGAAGAAAAGTGCAGGTATGAGCATGTGCTGTGGTGTGCTGGGCTGTTAACATCACTTCAAGAGAGGCCCACTGAATCAACAAGTTAATTAAAAGGACAGAGTCAGTTATAGGACACACTCTGGACCTCCTGGAGGTCGTAGCAAAGGAGACAATGAAAACAAAACTGAGTGCCATTATGAATAATGTTGCACATCCTGTCTCTGACACACTAACACTAAGGACATTCAGCCAATAAATATTTGGCAGAAGTGTGTTAAGAAACGCTACTGGGGGTCCTTTATACCAACGACAATGTGCCTGCATAATGCCTCTCTGTGACTGTGACAGCCAAGTGACAACACAACACACATTCCTCTGAATTGCTTCATTTCTTTCCTTAAATGGCACCCAAACAGAAATGAACTGTGAAGTGAGTGAGCCAACAGAAGACCAGTTAAGTCAGGACCTCAAACACCAACCAATTTCACTCCAAGCAGTTGTTTAATTACGCTCTGATTCTTGTTGTTAATTAAACCCGTTCTTTAATTCCACGGCTTGTTCATGCTCTCATTGTACAATAGCATACATTTCTGAAATTGTTGATTTTCTCTTTTCTAAGAGCACTGTTAAAATGTTTTGGGGACCTGAGTAGATCAACATTCCTCAGACCTCAGATATTTCATGATGGACACAGTTTGCTGGTCATATTTTGATTAATTTTGTATCTCATTATTGTTTGGCAGCTAATTAAGGAAAAAGAAACAATTAAGGGGTCTAAAACTTCAAGAGCAAGTCAATTAAAATTAATTCAAAAGAAGTTAAATAGCAGCAAAACAGGTCACTAATTAAGAAAAGGGTTAGAATGAAACTGCGGTGGGTTGGCACCCTGCCTGGGATTGGTTCCTGCCTTGTGCCCTGTGTTGGCTGGGATTGGCTCCAGCAGACCCCCGTGACCCTGTGTTTGGATTCAGCGGGTTGGAAAATGGATGGATGGATGATTAGAATGAAAACCTGCAGCCACTGCGGCCCTCCAGAATCAGAGTTGGGGACCCCTGGACTAAGGCATGTCGATTGTGACATTGTATGTGTGTTTTATTTCATGCTGGAGAATTTCACATTTTTTAAAGAAAAAGGAGAACAGCAGTTCCTGGGATCTTCATTTAATAAGTGGATACTGGGGAAGTGGTACTGATGTGGGGGTTTGTGTGATGGGGGAAAACTGGATTGTCTTTACAGTTGAAACGTGATGACCAATATAGATGTTTGGTGCTGATGACTTATAAGATGTGGTTAGAATTTCTCCCTGATATATTTATATTTTCCAATTTGTCAGGTTGTTAGACATAAGAATAAGAAAATGAGGATGTGCGGTTATCACAGTGATGAATTTAATAACTGTAAGTTTACATGATGTGGGACTGCATGCACCTGGCTAAGGGTAGGACTAGATGCTGCAGTTTAGTGTGATGTTTTATACAAACATGTGGAGATTTGATCTAAACTGTGAAAGACCTACAGCTGCTAAGTTTTTTTGCTTGATGGATAAAGGGCATGGCTTAAAAATGTTGGATACCATCATATGGTGTTCTTCTTAGGCTTTAGATTAAAGTCTTGTTTAGTTTTAAATAGTAGTCAACTATACAGTTAAAAATTATATAATCTGGAATGGGCAATACACTGCATTTCTGTTAAGTGGCTGCGCTCAGTCTTGCGTGATACCTCGCACAAGGAAGCTAAGCACTGGTTTAGAGTTAAATCTCATATTGCGATAATGGTTAGTGAGCTTTTTGTTTAGAGTTTACATATGTCTTGTATGAAAACCCCATCCAAATATACTCATAACCGAATAATTTTAACATGACAGGGCCAGATAATAAAGGGAAAATGCTAAACTATTAAGAAGCAAAACCAGGAAACCAATTCTGGTAACATGCCTGCCCTCCTGCTGTCTTCTCCACTTAGATCTTTAATAATGTGCAAGTTCGCTTCTGTGTAATGAAACCTTGCAGGGTGTTCAAAACCCAGCAGATGTGAATTCCAAATCTGAGACCTGAAAATAGAGGAGTGGACCATTCCTTAACTGCCAGTGTCAGCTTCTGACACCATTGTAATGAGTCACCTTGTTACGTAGAGCACATCACATGGCTGCTTGGGGCACCCATTAACAGAGAATCTGACTCTTGCCTGCACTCAATTCTGTGAATTTCTAATTATTGAGATTCAGAGGAAAGTTTACTTTCAGCCCTCCAAGTTTTAATAGGATCTGTTGTCATCCAGCATGAGAATCGCATTAGCAGCTTCACAAGATGGGGTGTTATGTCATTATGAGGCTTTGCTCTCTGCAAGAGGAGGCTTTCTGAACATTTCTGAAAAGATTCGGTAATACATAGCCACCTCCCGACTCAGCATGAAAGCCTTTGGTATAATTAACTTTACAATTCAACACAACAGCAACGTAAATAATGAATCGAATCCCATCATTAATATAGCAGTGAAATAAAAAAAAATAATGGTAGCTGTTTATTTTCCAGTGCATTAGCATACAGTGAGTTATAATCACAAGGGACATTCTGCCAGATAAGACTGAGGCAAATGAAACACTGGAGACCTTTAAAATGGGCCGGAGAGTTATGTTAGTGAGGGCGTTTGACGCAGCAGAAAAAAGCAAACGATAGCATGGACCACATGTACATCACTTTAGCTACTATGCCGGCAGTCTCTAACCAGCTAACGACAAATGAGCACAGCTTTGTGTCTAGCACACTGACTTTCACGTTCACAAAGAAAACCACATATAGCAAGGAGAATAATTTGTCAGAGTGTTTATCCAGGTTAATTTGCCCTGTGATGTTCTGCATCAAGCCATGTGAGGAAAATGATTTTCAAAATATTTGAAAACAGCGGCTGAGACTGAGTTTTTGCTCATGGTGTTTTGCATTTTAAAAGGCTAGTAAACCTTTGCAGATCTGCAATCGATGGCAGTGTGCCTCTTTCATTTTCTAGAGTATGAGAGACAAGAGGATCATTAGAAACGACTGTGTAGATGTCGTGAGAGCCTCTGGATTCTAAGAGATGTGTGGGTCCCTGGAGTTTTGCGAGCAATGGATCTATAGTTCAATGTGCCTTTACAATGTTCTAGATTATAAGAGGCAGATGGCTGATCAGAGATTGTTAATGATGCCACGGTGGCTAAACATGGTGCTGTCCTCAATGGAAAAGGGGATCACAGAGAAGGGTAACTGATGACCCTGTCATTGAAAATGTCGGTATAGTAATCCGTAGTGGGTATAGTTTATCAGGAAATGAAGACGGGTACAGCTTCCACCTAAACTCTGACTTGTGAAATGTTACCTACAAAAGAAAAAAAATTAACTGTTGGCAAATAGGAAAAAAAACCCCACTTCTCTACATTTGAGCCTCCCCAGTACTTGACATCAAGCTGCACTGTATACTTACGTGCCTTGCAGTTGGGATATACAAGTAAGTGTATGGTTCTCTATTTCAATTGCTGTTTCGTCTACTTTCTTCTTCACTTTTTCTGTTATGAGAAGTGGTGGCTCTGAAGCTAAGGATCTGCGCTGGTATACTGTCAGAAGGGATCCTACTCTATTGGGCCCTTCAGCCAGGCCCTTAACCTGAAAATTGTTCCAGGGGTGTTGTACCATAGCTGACCCTGTGCTCTCACCTCCAAAAGCTCATGCTTAAAGACAATTTCCCCTCAGAGATTAATAAAGTGTGTCAAAATAAAAGAAAAAGTCAAATGAGGGAGAAGAGAACTAAAAAAAAGCTTGGGGTGCCAACTAGGCTAACATTGGGCCAATGTCCAAAAAATTGACAAAAAATAAGCGTGCGGCGGCGCAAAAGAAATATGGAACAAAAACTGCCTTCCTAGCCTCTGCAGTTTCTTAAAGGTTTCGTTTCTTTTGAGCAGGTCTGGATTGGGGAGCTCTGTTATACGATACTGTGTTCCTCACACTGAGACGCCATCTTCTGGGTGCAATCGAATTTTTGTCATCCTGACCGGAAGAGGCGTGATTTAGTTCACTGATGCCATGGCTTAGGTGTCTTCACTGGTGGCTTTTCTGAGCTACAGAGGAAAAAAGAGGTGGTGTTGTTAGCGCTGGCTAGCGCTACCCCTCTTGCCCTGCCAGGGTATTGCATACTTTGTCTGTGCTTAGAAGGTGAACCACAGATGCCTATTCCTGACATGGTCTAGGGAGAAAGACAAACATTAAACTTTAGGAAGAAAGACAAACAGGTAGGCTATGTACATTTTAGATTCAAAATAAAGGGTGTCAAAATCACGTTAACATTTGAATGGTGGAAACAATTTAGTCACAAAACATACTTTATATGTGCAAGATGTCTCAACATGTTCGCCATCATGTTCAACACATCTACCATATGTGGCACATAAATTGTCCACAAAAATTGTATATAAGTATATACATAGCAGTACCATTAATGTTAACATAATTTTGAATCATCCTGTACATCAGTCAATTTATTCCAGGGTTATAGTCTTTTCTATTTCTCATTGCAATTAATATAGGTATCTTCTTCTATAATACGCTACCTTAGCTGTTCGTTTGTCTGTCCAGGATTTAAATCACCTGTAGCTTGCAAACCATTCACCTATTGACTTGAAATTTGGTTCACATATACTATGTGACGTCTACTATCTGCTTTCGGGGTGATGATTTTATTACTCTTTTTATTTTTATTTTATTTTTTTGTAGAATCAACTCTCGGCAGAGTGCAGCAGGGCGGCCGTGCGGCGGATGTATACGGGCGCCGTTCTCATTCTCTACCACCTTCGCTAATCATTCTTGAGGCAGATTGAAGACTTAAGTGCCAGATTAAGTGAAAAATTAAATAAAACGTACTAAGTAATTGCAACACAAAAACTAATTAATCAGTTTTAACACAAAAAGATGCCAATGAGAGGAGAAGCAGCGGGCCGCTAGGGTGGAGTAAAGAAGAGTTGCTCAGGAAGCAGCAAGCACATCAACCTCTGAGCAAATGAATGCTAAACATACAGAGAAAGAGGATGAACACTATGAATGCTCAAGTCAAGTGTATTCACTACACGTTATCGTGCAGTGCGCCGTTACTGGTATAAGTATAATATAGGTATATACTGTAGGTTTCAGTATTTATTTCTGTTTAACATTTTATTAATCTTGTGGTTAGTTCCTGCTTTGCATCCATTGCTACCTGGATAGTCTCCTATCTAATGACCCTAAACTGTGGGCAGCAGGCTGGAAAAATGGTGGGGGGGAATCGGTACTTTTTTTTTTTAACTCTGTGCCCTATTTGTAAGTCTAACATAGTCTGTTCTTATGTTAATCCTTTTAAACACAATACTGAGTCATGGTCACCTGCATTTATGAGAAACAGAGCCTATCAGTGCATATGAATTACTCTGCATATGCAAGAAGATTATTATCAACAGAATAAAGCATGCTTCTGGTGGGTACAAGCCCGAGCATGACAGAATAAACATACATTCTTTAGAATTATGTTTTATTCATTAAAATGCATCTCTCTTTGTGGAGGATGTGACAAATGAAACAGAATTTCTTTAATGGTAAATAAGGCCAAACATGCAACAAACACATGAAAAGGAAAGTATTGTTCAAACCCCAGCCTTTGCCATCGATAGATAGATAGATAGATAGATAGATAGATAGATAGATAGATAGATAGATAGATAGAGAGGAACCACTGATAGATAGATAGATAGATAGATAGATAGATAGATAGATAGATAGATAGATAGATAGATAGATAGATAGATAGATAGATAGATAGATAGATAGATAGATAGAGAGGAACCACTGATAGATAGATAGATAGATAGATAGATAGATAGATAGATAGATAGATAGATAGATAGATAGATAGATAGATAGATAGATAGATAGAGAGGAACCACTGATAGATAGATAGATAGATAGATAGATAGATAGATAGATAGATAGATAGATAGATAGATAGATAGATAGATAGATAGATAGATAGATAGATAGATAGACAGCAAGTTCAAAGGTAACAGACATGAAAACTAGAAGGGAAGTATCATTCACTCTCCCACCATTAGACCTTTTACAAGCTAAAAACAATACAATTTACTTAATCTAATAATATAATTTTCTTACTAAATAGACTCACAATGCACAAACAAAACATGAAATCATGCAATTATACACTGGTTAATCAACATGAATAGTAAAAGAATATAATACTTTTTGTAATGCACTTCCAAAATTCAAAGAAGCAACACCTATTTTCCCATCAATCATGATGGGAGTTTTGTCCATTAAAGATCATTGTGCATGCAATACTCACACTTTTACTGTATGTAGCCCGAGCAATTGGGTTTGGGTAAATCAGAGTATGTTGAGGTTCAGCATATTTTTATAATTTGCTTAAGTGGACAGCGTGGAGTGTGATTCAGTTTGGTGTTGGGAGCTTCGTGCTGCATTGTCCTCTTCTGCTGCGTTAGAAAACAGGTAGTCAACCTAACATATTGAGTTGGGTTTGGTTTAATTTTTAAAGAGGATTCTGATTGTATTACTTGTGTTCTGTTTTTCGTGTTGCATTTACCCCAATTTTTGACACCCATTGCATGCCCAACTTACCGGGAATGCGGTTTCTCTCTGAATTACTTTTCCGAAGATGTCCTCCATTTTTTTTCTCCTACAAGTTTTTTTTTGGGATTTTTTATCCTGCCTTCTTAGAGAGTCAAGGCTGGTGAACTGTCAAAAACAGGGCCTGTTAATGCCCATTGAGGCATTTCTTGTGTGATTTTGGGCTATACAAAGAATAAATTGTTGTTTTTTTGGTCTATAGAGGCCGTGCATGGAATAAAAACCTAAAGTTCGTGCTCTTGGTTTCGTGTAAACTTTTGGAGTTGCTAGTCATACATCACTGGAATGACGTCTATCTGGTTTCTTTTTGGAGTCGGGGTTGTTGGTCGATGTTCTCTTTTTACTTTACTTTCTTTTACTACTGTGGGTCAGTAGGAAGTAATATGTAAAGAATGAAAGGAAATTGAAACCCTTTTTTTAATATATTTTGGTATGTGAAGTTTTGGGGTAGGAGTTTTCAATGAGGTTTAAATGTTAATATTTTATATTTATTTAGTTTTTTTTAACTTTACATCACAAAGGATTTGATGGTTTGTTTGTTCTTTATTGTAGTTATATTGTTATTCACTATGTGTAGTTTGAATTGCAGGTATTTTTTCTTTGTACATTATCAGTCTTTTGTGAACCTATTGCTGCCCAGATTGGTGGTTTCATGATGTGAATTATTTTAATTGTGAGAACAAAGAATTTACAGCTTTGATTGGTGTCAGTATTTTGACAGGAGTGCTACATGCACATTTAGTCTCATAAATAATTTTAACTACCTTCAACTTGCAAGTGAAACAAATCTCTTTGAGCAACTTCCTGTATTGCTCTTACATTCAGTTTATAGGTGGATTTTGTAAGTTCCAAAATGCCTTTTATTACGACTAATTTCTCTCTCTGTGCGATGTATTGCTTACTGGTGTACATTTCTATATTGTTTTCTTGTTATTATAAATTTCATGCTAATTAGCAGTTATTACAGAACATGTAGATGGACGATTCCATGCCCAGTGTTGGTCCTTGTCTTGCACCTTATGCTGCCAAGATAGGTTCTGGTTGCCTGCAACCATGAACTGGACTAGATGGACCTGACAATGTCATGTTATTAAGACATCTACAGCATACACAAAAAATACTTAATGTTAAAAACCACACAGCTAAAATAAAATTTGGAATAGCGGAGTGAATCTGTGGGAAAGACAAGGGCAGATGTGTGCCTAATGACCAGACATCTGTTCCAGAGATCAGTGTCAAATCTAAGTAAGGCTTCCACTCATTTCAAACATTTTGACAATGCCTTATAATATGAGAATCCAGTCAGAACAACCAGTGCATGCAACAACGTTACTGGCTGAAATATAACTGCAATTTTGAAATGAGCCTCTTGCAAGGGTTTCAAAGTGATGATAAAGTGTACCTACTATAGTTTCAGCCATCATGATTACTAAGAAACAAATAATGTCCATTAAAAGGTTTGCATTTCTAAGAGGGTTCAAACTGAAGGATGCAGTATGACATAAAGCGTCTGTACAAATCAGAACAAGCCATAAATAATAGGGGTGCTGCTGAAAGGCATAAAATACAAATGTATTTATTGTTTTGTTCTCAGCATCTTGTAAGGTCTTGAGCAGGTGAGGAGTTGTACTGATGGCACTCGCTAGATTCTATCATTAGTAACTTTTGCCATTATTCAAACCTACCATTGTGGTTTCAAACTATTATTTAAATATCATGAGAAACAAAAGCTATTGTGGATTTCTTTTAAATAAATGTTGTGAAGTCAAAGGGTTCAGTGTATATATATTTATTTATTCATTCAACAATCTATTGGAGAGCAGCAAGTGAACTCTCTGTTCATCTAACTGTACAAAGAAATTCCTTGGCTCAGAGCTGGATTAATAACCCCATGGGTCCCAGGGTATCAAAGAGCAATACGTTCAGGCACATTAGTATCAACTGCTGTATAAACAGTTTATTCAAATCATTATTTATATGCATATATATATTTTTGAAAATGTCGGGTATACTTTTCAGCAAAACAGTTTCTTCTCTTACTATCTATTTTTTAGTTTTTCTTTCTATTGCACAACTGGGCTCTCCTTTCGAATGACTGTCCATATGAACTTTCCTTTTCTGCGGCATAATGTACGATCCTATAAAAGCAACCTATTAATCACTTGCTCTGATTGCGCCCTACCCAGCTGTATTTTTCTTTTAAAAGATTTTTATTTAGGTCCGACTGGATAGATTTATAATCGTGAGGATGACAGTTTGGTAGGAGTGTGCACCGGATGGAGGATTGCTGTTATTATGCATTTTTTTCTGGCATATGCGAGCAGGGCCACAAGGTGTGCACCCAAGTCACCCTCATGGTAGATCAGGCCATGTATTGGTTTATATAGACACTAGCTGTGTAAGCCTGTGCTGTAAAAAGCCTGGGGTGCTAGAAACTATTGAAATCGTCAGAAAAAAAAAACAAAACTGAAATGTAGAGATGTCAGGTAATTGAAAGGAACTACTCTTGGCATTTTGTTTTGCAGATGAGCTCGCATCGCTTGTGTATTAGCGGCAGGAGGAAAAGTAAAAGTGATACCATTTTGCAGATGAACTCGCCTTGAATCTGTATTAGCGGTGTCACACATGTGCGAGTAGGAGGACGTTGTATGGACCACACAAAGGTAATTCCACACCAGACCAGGGGATGGCGGGGTGCACTAAACCTTCTCCTGTTATCTCTACAGACCACTCCCAGGAAAACCTGTCTGAATCAGAGCTGATGACATCACTTCCGGCACCCAGCACAAAGTCACTTACATTTCCGACACCCAGAAGAATGTCACTTCCAGTTCCGATGCCCAGGAGAACGTCACTTCCAGCACACAGACCAAAGTCAGAAGAACAACACTTCTGGTTCCCCTACATCACTTCCAGTTCCTACACATCACTTCCAGTCTAATCCCTTAAAGCCGCCATCTTTGCAAACCCCCAGCAGTTCTGTTTTGGACTCAGCCCTGTGAACGTCTCTGTTCCTTTAAAAGCCTTTTTTACAGCCAGGGAAATTATATGGGTGGCTGCCCCAAACCTTTTTGATCCTTTTTACAGCAGTTAAGCCACTTTGTGTTTCTTCTGAGGTTTCGTTTTTACTGACGTGCTGGCCCCACTTGTGTTATTAGCAGCTAAGCGAGTTTTCTGTTTCCTCGGAGGTGAAGCCCTTACCCCAACTCCACCTCTCACTTCAGGCTGGACAGACACACACACTTCCACGCGTAGATGTTTATATATAAGATAGATAAGTAAAATGACACCTTTTATTGGCTAACTAAAAAGATTACAATATGCAAGCTTTCGAGGCAACTCAGGCCCCTTCTTCAGACAAGATGTAATAAAAGATTACATTTTGCATGAAGAAGGAGTTGCCTCGAAAGCTTGCATATTGTAATCTTGTTAGTTAGCCAATAAAAGGTGTCCATTTTGCTTGACTTCTCACTACATTCATAATGGCTAACACGGTTACAACACCCTAGTACTATAGACATAAATAAGAAAGACAGCTTACACGTAGTAAATCATGCGATAGGCTTTAGAAAGGCACTAGGAGAATTCTTGAGTTAGAAACTCTCCCAAGCTATGCCATGTTTTAGGTGAGGCTACAGGAAATCCTTTGCCCGTTCCTTCACACTAATGCTGGCGTGATTTCATTTGAAACAAGCACAGCATATAGCTCTGGAAAGGCTACTGCACAGGCATAAAGGAGTAAATCCTCTGTGCACAAAAATGGAAGGAAACAATTTACAAAGAAAAAGGAAAATGTAAAGCAAGCACAGGAGAACTGAACAAAACTGGATGTATCAAGGCCAAGCACAGTTACAGTAAGGGGGGATCATGGCACCTAAACGCTGAATGAATTGCAGTTGTGTCATGTGCCCCTACTCGCCACTCCACCGTTCATGCCATGCTTTATCCGTGCTGCTTGTTTGTAGATGCCCTTCCAGGCAAATTCAATTATTCAATTTTAACTCCCCTACAAGTAAAATAAACAATAAACACTGGCTGCTCTCCTTCACTGTTTGCTTGGTCACCATGAGTGTCATGTCTTTCAGTAAAGCACTGTTTCTGGTCTTTTTTGAAGTTTTGTGTTTTTAACCTCTAGCTAACTGCAAACCATGTTTTTGTTTAGGTTTTCTCATCATATATTTGACTATTTGCCTTTTGTTTTGACCATGTCTCCATTGGTTTTACTCTAACTATTTATTAACCTTTTTCAGTTTTGACCACATCTCCTTATGTCATGCTGCTAGAATCTCTCCCTCAAAGTTGTCATCCTTGAACACTTGGCCGAGACCTCCATGCCATATGAAACATGTCGTTAGCAGCCATGAAAGGTCTTGGCCATTACTGTTAAAGAGGGGATTGTGCTGGGAGTGAGTGAGCAGCGACATGACAAGATTGAATTCATGTCACTAACACACTGGCCACTATGAGAGACAGCGCCATGCAATGGATTGCTGCCCACCCAGGGCTGGCTTCTGTTTTCCTTCCAATGCTGACAAGATAAGCCCTGTACTGGAATAAGCAGGAACAGAACATGAATTAAAAATGCTGTTAAAACAGCAAGCTAAATGCAGCACTAATAGCCCAAAACATTGTATATTACAGCTACCGTATATGAATAAGAGAGAGATAGCACACTGAACATGTTATGAAAAGTTGACTCTTTGTCGCCATGGACTCTGAATGAGCGTTGGCAACCTGTTGGCTATGGAAGAGACTGAACTGGTCAAGACAACGTCATGAATGATAAGAAGATCACATACACTTGATGTAACTGAGAATGGCTCTATGATATGATAAACTTTGATTTATAAAATATCTTCCAATGGCCTCTAAATCCTCTGTCCTCTCTCTTCAAATGGCACGATGAAATGCTCTGCCTACATTATCTTTTAAAGTAGGTAGTGAGACTGGTACAGTATGATACTCTGAAGTGGCACAAGGACTAACCAAAGGGATAATGCTCTACACTTTGATATGTTTGCACAATGTAAAAGAAATTAAGCAAATTTTTATAAGTCTGTGTACGTAAGTTATATTTTACTAGTGGGCTCTGCCCCCTACTTGCTTTGCTCGCCAACCCCTGTGTAGACACTACGCGCTAGTCACTTCACGGCTCTGCCGCTCACATATGAGGAAGCGGATGTACAATTTAAATAGATTGTTATTTTCATGGGAATTGTTACATATGCATAATAGACCTAAGTATTTTACATTACAGCGAGTAATCAACCATAGTAAAAAATAGTAAAATGTAATAAATTGAAAGAAAATGATGCTTCAGGTTGCATTAGAGGTATTCATTACATCATAGATTTTCATTCAGTTTGGCTTTGAAATTAACACAAAAATACTTTTTAAACTTACATTTTTACTGTAAAACTTCATTAAAAACAATATTTGCAATTAACTTTTCATCAATATTGCTTTGAATTTTGATTCCGTGTTTGGAGTTACATCGTGACAATGCAATGTATAACCGTGCAACCGTGAGTGAATATCATTTCTTTCTCTCTAAACAAATAAACAGACTTTTTTGAATGTTTGTCCATGTGATTTGTTAATTGTCATAGCAAAAGTTATTCTAACGGGAAACTGTAAACATTTTAATACGAATGGCATATCAAGATCTCCTTTGGTGTCTAATGTTGTACTACATTACGTTTCTTGTTGCCTGTTCAAATTTTACATGTCAGAATTGTTCGACCAATTTTGAATACAACTGATCTTGTCCTATTGCATAGCCCATCACTTATACATAAATTACGCAATAACATTACGATACATCCTTCTTTCAACAGTAATTCGGCCGGTGGAGGGCCGTATGGTGTTAACGGTTGTAGATATTCTATGGGATATTGTAAGTTGATGTGTTCACCTTCCACACAATCACCACCAACTGTTTCAGCAGAGTCTATTGATATACATTTAACCAATTTGCCATGTAACTGATCAACAATTTTCGCATTAATTTGTTTCACTTCATTGTTTCTCAGTGCTAAGATTGCCCATGTACTAATTTCTTCTGTTGATAACCCTTCGAAATGAAATTCTTCATTAATATTTTGACATAATAAATATTCTTTAATTGGGATTTTAAAGTGAGGAAAACGTAAAAAATTCTATTTTTGTAAAAATTGATCTATTTGTATGGAATGTTGTGTGATTACAATAAAATCAATAAAATAAAAAAAAAATTATAATAGCTGAGAGAGCAAATCATCAAATATTTGGAAGCAATAGTGCAGTGAGTCAGTTTATCAACAGTGATCTGGAGAAGGTGAGACAGCCAGCTCATCAGTGATCAGGGTTACCTCAATGGTGTTACGGATTATAAATGGCATACAGAGATTTATAAACATTTTGCAGCAGAAAGTCAAACATCTTTTGCTGTCTCAAACTCCCCTGACAATAAAAAGACCAAACTCCCCTGAGCTTGAGTCTTATTATCGCTTGACACTGTTCGCTTTTCTTACTATTTTACCATCCAGGTCATTATTTAACAGCTCCACAGAGAGCTTGTCATTCAAGCCAAGCAATTATCCAGAAAAAGTAAGAATCAAAAATATGCAGAGCAAGACTTGCCTGCACTACAATCAGTCACCTGCTACAAGGACCACTGGCTCTAGGCTTGGATTCTACACTACAAAATGGACACTTACCAGAGTGTGTACTACGGACCGGCATTCAGTGTCAGTGGCACCCTTCGCCTTTCCAGTGTCTGGCTGGCACAATGGAAAGTAGCTTTCCCTGGCTGATCTAAAGCAGTTACAGTATAGAATGAAACTGAGTACACCCCAGGTCAATATCACTAATATGCTAAATGATTGAAAATGGTATCATCGTTCAAGAATTGTATTAATTTTAAATTAAAATGTAGGGTATTTGATTTTATGTATAATTAAAACAAACATGTTAGACAGACTACTTTGAAAATATAGGCCCCAAAGGGCAAACTTAGTGCCACTAAAGTGACCTGTGATTTCCAATTATGGCTAATGGTGTGAACAATGTTATGAAAATAATCTGTCAACACTACAGCTTTCACAGTTTTGGCAAGGGTTTGCATCTAATGCAACATGGCTCTATATGGTAAGGAATTGCCTGAACAATTATCAAATCAATTTGTGAATATTAGAACAAGCTAGATGAGAACAGGCCCTTCAGCCCAACAAAGCTTGCCAGTCTTATCCACTTAATTCTTCCAAAATAAGTTTTGAAAGTCCCTAAAGTCTTACTGTCTGCCACACTACTTGGTATCTTATTCCAAGTGTCTGTGGTTCTCTGTGTAAAGAAAAACTTCCTAATGTTTGTGTGAAATTTACCCTTAACAACTTTCCAACTGTGGCTCTGTGTTCTTGATGAACTCATTTTAAAATAAACAGTCTTCATCCACTGTACTAATTCCCTTCATAATTTTAAATACTTTAATTATGTCTCCTCTTAATCTTCTTTTGCTTAAACTGAAAAGCTCAGCTGTTTTAACCTTTCTTCATAATTCATCCCCTGTAGCCCTGGAATCAGCCTAGTCGCTCCTCTCTGGAACTTTTCTTGTGCTGCTATGTCCTTATTGTAGACTGGAATCCAACACTGCTCACAGTACCCTGATGGGACCTCACCTGTGTGTTATAAAGCCTGAGCATAAGCTCCTTGAACTTGTACTCCACATATCATGCCATATAATCTAACATTCTGTTAGACTTCTTAATGGCTTCTGTCTGGCAGTTGATAGTGTGGAGTCCACTACCACTCCTAAATCCTTTTCTTTAAGCTGTACTTTCAATTGTCAAATCTCCCATTATGTATTCATACCTAACATTTTTACTTCCTATGTAAACCTTACATTTAGTGACATTAAAATTCAGCTGCCACAAATCTGCCCAACTCTGTACGCTGTCCAAGTCCCTCTGTAATGAGTCAATGGATTCTTAGCTACTAAGAAACAAATTCTGACACTCATTTTTCAAAGATATATTGTGATGGACCCTGCTCCCTTACCTGGCCTAGAAGCCACAGAACTCAACAGGGCAGCACTATGGGACAAAAACTCCCATGCTGCTTTGTAGGCGTCCATAACAAGGGCCTGCCAGAAGGGACACTGCCACTTAGTGTATTGGGGGACAGTCTGCCCATAACAGGCAGTCTCCCACTGTCTTGTATTTCTGGTCTCCTGACTATGAAAAAGGGACGGCCAACCACCCAACACGTCCATCTGTGGCTACTAGTACGTCAGCTCTGTTGAATCTGTTGCCACAGCGTCCCTCCATCTCTACGTCCTGGGACAAAAGGGGAAGATTGCAGCTCCCTTCCTGACCATCCCTGATGTTAGCTTCCCGACCAAGGAAGATAGCTGGATCCATCCTGGCTGAGACTCTGGTGTGGTCCATCACAATATATTAATTTTGTGATTTAAAGGAAACTGAATAATATATCTATATTCTTGGGTAAGACAATCTCATGATTTAATATGTGAATGGACAGAGGAAAATACATTTGCACAATTTACATTTTCTAGATAACGGTGAGAGGCAGTCTAGGGATGTCCTTTCTGTCTTTTATTTTGTTTAGGTACTGTACATGCATTAATTAAATACATGTTATAGACATATTCACATAACAATAAAAGCATTCACAAAATATGTTTGTTGAACATCTGTTACAACTTTGTAAAGGTTAAAGTGCACACATTGAATTGATGTAATTACCCGAGAAGATTCAAGGTTAATTTAAAGCATATATGGATTATCAATATTAAAAGCTAACTTCTGTACAATAAAGTATTATTGATTTGTTACAAGGTCACCATCTTACAGCAATTTGTGACTTAATACAAAAGGCTCTTCTAAAATGGCCCAAAGATCTAAGCAACAATTGGAATTTCCAAAGTAAATAAAATGAATGCTGAAGTTGCACTGTCTTTAATGTACAAGCACACCTTTGAGGCTCAGAACTTTCTCATGGCTGAGATGCAGCAGGTAGAAGTTAAGAAAGCACCTACGAAAGACAAAAGGAGGCTGCAGCAAAGAGAATTTCAGCTGTGCCTATATGATGACCCCAGTCCGTCAAGGTCCATGTGATGGTATAATTATCAATTTGTGATTTCTGGAGTGGAGGGGGGCTTCTTACCAAATAACTTAAAATATTTGCAAGGCTCCAGCATAAAAGGAAGTGTATTATCATAGGAGGCTTAAAGGTTGCTTCATGATCTGCATCACCCATCACTAATTTACCAGTCATTAGCTTTACCCCTGAGTGAGAGACTCTTTTTAGAATTCATTCTGGTCAGATGAAACGGCAGAAGGGTCTCAAAAAACTGATCTATCTCAAAACTGTTGGTCAGGACTGTTGATCCAGAAGGGACCACCTACAGTTAAGTTTGGTAGGCTGGACTCCTTCAACACGAATAGATAGCACAGGCAGTGACGGGTTCACATTGTCCTTACCCCTCTTTCGGAGAGACAATGCTAATGAATGAAACGAAACTGAAGAAGGAAGAGAGGCTTAATAATAATAATTCTTTGCATTTATATAGCGCTTTTTTCACTACTCAAAGCGCTCAGCAATTGCTGGTTAAGGGCCTTGCTGAAGGGCCCAACAGAGCAGAGTCCCTTTTGGCATTTACGGGATTCGAACCGGCAACCTTCCGATTGCCAGTGTATATCCCTAGCCTCAGAGCCACCACTCCATCTTAAACTTACTTCTGGAAAGAAACATCTAAGAATGAAACCAGGATTCCTAGGGGTTCTTCTGTTATCAAAACTTAGTTCATGCACAAACATTCCATGCCTGGTACAAATGAATACCCCCAACCAACCGCCTGAAACTACCAAGCCAACAAACAACTGATGTTTTAGTGCAACTGCTGCAAACCTGTAAAAACAAAAAGAGGCCCAAAATGTGCATACACAACCTTCCATGTAAAAGTTGGGATTTATAAAAGAAAACCTGATGGGAGAATAGGCATATTTACAGCAACTCTGATCCATTGTTATGCATCCATCAGTTTTTCAAATGGCCCTGTACTATTCTTTATATCAGAAATCATTACTCATGTCAGATGATAGAGGCTCAGATGCTAGCAACTTATGCCTTTCCCCGACCCCCAGAATGCAGAGGAGGGGACACTACACTGCCATGTACGCTCTCGGGTACTCAGTTGTGCATATTTATGGTAACTCTGACCATCCGTATGCAAACATTTCGAAGATACTGGGAGATGACAACACCCTTGATAAAGTCGGGAAATATAGCCAAACCAGCTAAATAATGACTTACACTTGCACTTAATATATGTCACCAAACCATCATTTTAATGGGCTTTGGCGTGATAAACACTGAGCATCATATTGAACATTTCTGAGGTGTAATGACTGTAGTTTAGATCCCTTTAAAGAGGGCCAATGCTGCGTATTTGCACTCAAGAACCTTTTTGGTTTTTCGGCAGTTTATATAGACTACATGTTGTTACTTCTGACGGGTCATGAATATCTCAGCCAAGGTTCACTCCTGCATGTCCACTGTGCTGGAAGCCATTAACTGACCAGCGAAGAGCTACATCCAGTTTTTTAACGGTGTGAGTGTACAAACATATGTTTTTGATGACATAAAAAGGTAATTTGCAGCAGTATCTGTTTCTCCTATCATAAGCAGAACAATTCACTGCACTCATATTGCAATAAGAGCACCTAGCAAGAATGAAGCTGCTTTTGTTAACTGTAAGCAGTTACATTCCATTAATTCACAAGATGTGAAGATATGACTGGCAAACATTGTGTCTCAGTGGCCTTGCTGAACCCATGATTCATTTATATTGTGGCAAAGTACTTTCGGCAGACATAATGGTGCTGTACATAGTACATGGCTTATTGTTAAGGTAACAGGATGAACCATCAGTTTTTCAAATTGCCTTTACTATTTATTGCAACAGAAATCACGTCATTACATATGGCAGGTGATATTGGCTACCCGCTCAGATGCTGGCACCTTCTGCCTTTACCTAACCCCTAGAACGAAGACGAGAGGCACTACAATACCATGCATGCTCTCCCTTACTTAGTTGTGGAGCACAGCATAAGACTCGATACATCAGTTGGGAGGCCAATGAAGGTCTGGTGCATCGTGATTTCATATGTATGAGGTTAATTAGTATAGTTCATATATGGTTGTTTAAGGGTGGCAACCTGGCAGGATTTGAGGCATGTTCACGTCTGCACATATCCAAGATGATTGTGATTTATAAAGGTAATCTGTATAGAAATGTGCATTCGCCAGGTTTTACAAATTGGATTTTTTTGGGCATACGCATTTTCCTTTTTTTTGGTGTATACATATTTTCACTTTCAAATCCACACAAAAGTTTATAAATGTGACTACTGGCCTCAAAAAAGACACAAAGGAACCCTTACAATGCAGATTTTAGAATATTTTCAAGTATTACAATAGTGGATACACTTAATTGCGACCAGTGGAAATGCACAATTACGAAAAGAAGCCTTTGGAAATTGTAACTCTTATAAGACCTGGCTAGAGTATATCCCAGCCACTGTATAACCAACAAACTGTTACACCACAAGATCAAATACAAATCACCATTTGCAACTGCAGCATCTAAGCCCATCCTCATAGTATTACAAGAACTTAAGAAGTCCGATAAACAAAAGGATGACATTAAGCCCTTCAAGCCTGCTTTGTTTGCTAATAGTAAAGTTGTCCCAATATTTCACTCAGATAGTTTTAAAAAGTTCTGAAGAATTCCACTTCAGTTTGTTTCAGAATTCCTGTAACCTTTATATGAAGAAATGCTCCCTGGATTCAGAAAGAAATGCAAGGAATGTTACTTTAGAATTCTTTAGTAAGGGTTTTTTATTATATAATTGAAAGAATTGCATCAGGTACATTTTATTGATGCCTTTAAGATGCCTTTTGCACACCAGGGTCAGCCACCCATATCGACTTCTTTATTCTTAAATAAAAGGTTTAATTTTTCGAGGCTGTCAACACAGCACATACCACTTAGTTCAGAGGTACACATTGTTGTGTTTTTTGTAGCATACTGCCCAGATTTCCACACAGTCCTCCAGATGCAGCCTCATTGTATATGTCCTTTCGTTATATTCAAGTTTTAACAATTCAACTGAATACCTGCTTATTAAATAGTGATGGTGATGAGATTGATATATCAACACAAACCCTAAATTATATTTTTGTTATAGTTATTGTCTGCATTTTTCTGCATTAACATGTTTGACGTGCTCACCTTGTTTTAACGATTGTCCAGGTCTTTTTGATAAAGTCCTTGCTGCCTTCATAGTATTAGTATTACCTCTCCTGTTTCGGTGTCATCTGTGCATTTCACATGTTTATTAACTATTGTTAATAATAAACTATTTGTTTCACTAATATATAAATTAGAAACAGTAATGGTCTGAACACAGGGAATAAACTGGAGACCTCATACCATGTAGAGCAGTCTCCTTCTCTATTCTGTTTTTGCCAGGACTGTACAGCAATTCTGCGGAAATCTTAACAGTAGGAATCAGACTGTCCATGCATCTCATTCATGCTAAAGAAATGGTGCAAGGAATAACCTCTCTCAGATTTTGAGGATGATCCACTTGTGAACATCTTCAAAAAGGAAATGAGAACTACAGACACATGTTTTTCCATCCAGTGGTCAAAGTTCTTACATGAATCTGTATAAACTGACTGTTACTTGAGTGCATTGTGAAGAGCAGAGTTGCTTCCATCCAATTATCCAGAAAACTGAGATGGACAGCCGGCAGCTCAATCCACCAGGGGCATCCTAAGAATGGAAGGATTGGGGAAGGAAGCTATTTTGGGACACTGCCTCCCCCAAGACGCTAGATGGAGACTTCCCTGCTGCATAGCAGTGCCCCGGATTCCCACAGGGCACCATGGGATCTGGAGTTTGGCTTCACAGCCCTGCTGGGAACCATGTGTGCCACTAGGAGACACTGCAGGGGGACCTGGGAGTTTTAACTGTCTGAATAGCCCGGAAGTACTCCAAAGTCACTGGGAAGAAAACCCTGAAGTACTTCCAGGCTGAAGAAAAAAGCAAGTTCTCCATCTGACCTGGAAGTGCTAGCAGGTCACATGGACAGAAGCTCAGAAGCACTTCCGGGTTAAGAACTATGTAAATGACTGCTGTGAACCCAGCAAGCGAGCCGGAGTCAGGAGGAGGTGGACAGCACTTGCTGGGAGGTGTGGAGGAGAGTATTGTGTTTATATAATTTCCTGTTTACTGTGGCTGTGGTGCTTCAGAGCAATGGTTCAAGAAGAAAAGTTATTAAAATACTTTTTGTTGCTTTTACCTTGTGTCCTGAGCATCTGTCTGTTGGGGTTAAAGGCGTGACAACGACCCCTAGCGTTTCACAATACTTTTAAAAATGGTCAGCAAATTTCTATCACAATTGATGCTTTTCATTGAGAAAACATGAGATAGACACAGGTGCATTACTGAATTTAGTCCATTTACCACTTTTATGGCTATCATCTTCCACCTACAGTAGCTGGCTAAAATCTGCCTAAGTGGATTGGTACAACACTCGTTGTTAGACACTTCAGTCTTAATCAGTTTTAACAGTTTTAAAGCTACGCTAAATCCCTCAGCAGTGCCATTATGTAGCTGCGGTATATTGATGACAATTCTTCTGTATTCTCTTCAGAATTCAGAACTTTCAGTGTTAAAGATTCCACACACGTGAATTTTCAACTGTCACTAACAAGCTTTTGCAACCCCACTGCCACCACCTCCACCAATATGATACTCATGATAATGAAAGAAGAAATGGTGGTCTTTCTATTACTCAGTCAATGACATAATGAAACAAGGAAGAAATACCTCACAAAGGGTACACTGAAGCAATTACATCCTCCATCACTGCAGAGTTATTCCAGACGGTGTATGGAAAGAAGACATAAGGCATATCTGAAGAGCTGGCAGGGAAAAATGATATTATAATACATATTGATTTTTGTTAAATCAATAACTTTAACATAGCTATTTTAAGTCTTATTTTTTATTACATTTTTAAAATTAATCATATATGTGATTGCCTTTTGTACATACATTTTATTTTACTTACTATTACAAAAGATCTAAGCATGAGATAGTGCCATCTCCACCTGAGGGATAACAGAAAGATTAGACCTCATCTTGGCCAGTGGCTACACACAAAATGAAAGACAGGGAAGGTAAGATATTATGTGTGCCTGGAGACCACTAAGCAGTTTTTAATCTGAAATACATATTTATTTTTTAATAGTGCTGGCAGGTTAATTAAAACAAAATGAGTCAGGAATGTGACTTGTATTTGGATCCTTGCAACATGTTTGACTACTTAACCAAGAGGCCATTCTACCTGAACAAAAAAATAAAGGAAGCAACTCAAAGATCCCCAAACACAACCTAAGCTTACTACTGCGTCAGAGTGAGACGAGCCTTACAAAGCCGATCCAAATTAGCCATCTCACATGTGTAAGTGGTCCATTACATGTGTAACTTGTGGAAAACTCAATATGACATATTACCTGGATCTGAATTTTAATATTTCAAATTTAGCTGGCCAGTATGTTAAATTATCAAAATAGAAATTCTATAAATGCATCACAGCACCTGGGTGGAAGAAATATTTTCAAAAATTTATAAAATACTGAAAACTACTAGAAAAATTTGGGTTGCAAGAATAATTGAAAGTAGTTACTTTTATAATAACTTTAGGTATGTGTTGTTTGGGCATTGTGCTTTTTAAATAATTAGTGAATATGGACATGAGTGTGCATGAGCATGTACTGTAATGTAGTCACACAGAATGAAAACTTCTGACTTGGCTGTCGTAGTCACAGTGAGGCTTTATACAGACATATTGCTGTTGGTATAAAGGAGCCCCAGTAACACTTTTAAGGTACACTTCTGAGTCAGATCAAGGACGTGCAGACCATCACCCCACAGCACAGTAAATCACAATGGCCATTTCAGAGTCATAGAAAATGTGAAGGATGTCAATTCCCACATTAAAGGAATTCAGTCTCCTAAGGAAGAAGGGCCTGCTCTGCCCTTTCTTATACAGTTCCACTGTGTTCCGAGACCAGTCCCACCTGTCATTAATGTGGACCTCCAAGTGCTTGCAGCAGTTCCCCCTCCTCAACATCCACTCCCTGAATAGTGTCCAGACATAGAGGCTCTTTGATGTGGTAAATGTCAATAACTAGCTCCTTGGTTTTGCAGATGTTAAGTTGCAGACTATCCTATTTGCACCAAGAAACAAACTTTTCCAGCTGTCTCTTATACTGTCTCATCACCCTTATGAATACACCTCATGAGTACAGAATTTCTGCAAGTGACATGTCCTGGTGTTATATTTGTAGTCGGGGGATGTACAGAATGAAAAGAAAAGGAGACAGGACTGTTCCTTCTGCTACTCCACTGTCTCTCACACCCATATCAGAGTCACAGTCCTTGAGTCTCACAAACTGTGATCTGCCCAACAGATAGTCCATTATCCAGGACACCATGAGTTCATCCACCTGCATATCTCTGGGTTTACCCCTTAACAAGGGTGGCCCTGGAAAAATCAAAAAACATAAACCTCACAGTGCTGCCAGCTTTGTCCAGGTGGTGTGCTTGGCTGGTAACATGACTCCAAGTGAGGCCCATCGAATCAACACGCTTATTAAAAGGGCAGGCTCGGTTATAGGAAACGCTCTGGACACTCTGGAAAATAATTTAAACTGAATGCCGTTATGAACATGAATGGGATTAAGCAGGTTCAAGAAAGTCATGTTGTTTAAAGTTGAGAGTTAAGTAGAATCATTGGCTCACTTGTGAGTAGAAGAATGCATCCAGAAAATGATAGCCATGTTCTTTAAGAGAAGGTGTTTTGGGCATTCTTTGACCCTCGACAAAGGGTATACACTGGGCAATCAGACTTTCATGGGGCAGCCAGGACTTTGTGACTTATACCTTAGTTTTTTTTACTGAGTTCTTCATGAATGCCATACAAATTAAAGACAACCCTGTATATGTTTTGAATTTCATGACCATTTTTACTTGGTAAATTCCACCACTACGGGATTAACTACCTTGTTTTCAAAAATGTAATCTGTTTCTGAGCCGATTTACTTTCTGCTCATTTATTTGTTTTATTCAATGACACAATACCTGAAGAAAGAAGCTGTTAGGTCTTTGAATTATTTCAGTTTACTTTTTAACATTGCCACAGTGAAACTCGGGCATTGTTTGAATAAAAACCGGAATAACTAGATTATGTTTGATGGATTATCTTTAATTTGGAGAGCTTTAATATTTTAGTTAACTAAATACTTCTACATTTTATTACATACATGTTATATATGTTGTCACACATGTGTGCTTGGGAGGCAGGGTAAGGGCTTAACTGAGGGTAAAACACAGAGGCAGGGGTTGACGAAGTGCACTAATGTCTCTTCTCCCTCTTCTATAGATCTCCAGAACAGAATCCCACCTAAACCATGACCAGTTCCTACATTCCCTTTCTAACCAAGCCCCCCAACTGGCCTCACTTCCAGCTAGAACCCTTATGGACCCACCTCTTCCTCTCCTCCACCTATAAAAGCCAACCACCTTCCCTTACCACCCTGTCCTATTTTGGACACCAACCCAGAAACTGCTCTGGAGTTATTTTTTCAAAGTGCTGTGTTACAATATACGGGGTGGATCCCCAATTCGTTCTTTGTTTCTCCTCACAGGTGGCGCAGTGGTAGTGCTGCTGCTTTGCAGTAAGGAGACTGTGGAAGATTGTGGGTTCGCTTCCCGGTTCCTCCCTGTGTGGGTAGCGCTTTGAGTACTGAGAAAAGCGCTATATAAATATAAGGAATTATTATTATTGTTTCTTCTCTTACAATGTATAACATACAATAATGTAATGCAACACTTGCAATAAAAAGAGGGGGTCAGAAGCATTTTCATTAACCTTAGGACCCTAACGGAGGAAATCCAAATGGCAAATGTCACATACAAGGTGGGGTTAAAAACTTAGAATTAGGGTCAGCTTTATGAGATTGGTCTCTCCAGAGCTGAATGTAGTCTTCTGCCAGACCAGCAAGTGCTTAAAATGTTCAATCTGATGCAACTATGCACTTCAGGCTCTACGTTACAGGATTGTAACATGGCAAACTGGATGAGTGCTTCAAAATGGTAGAGGAATCGTTAACAATGCTTCATGGATACCCTTTTTGAGACATTTTTGCCCATACCCTTCCTAATTTCCCATTTTCTGATCTTCTACCATACAATAAAATTCTGTGGTCGGCATGTGTGTCTGGTCCCTCAGAGAAATCTGATTGGCCAGTTTTTCTTTGTTTTGAATGGTCAGTTTGGCTTTGGTGATGTAATAGAAAGAAGAAATGTGAGTGTAAGACGCATAAGGAGGAGAAAGGCGTAGGAGGCACACTGAGAGTCGCCTTCAAATACAGGAAGTATAAAAGCAGACAGGCGGCAAGAAAGGGGTCTCAAGATGACACGGTCTGAGAAGCAGGCTTTATGGGAACGTGCTTGAGGGAGAGAGTGCCAGACAAGACAGGTTCAGACAGGTGGGCCTGCCTCTTGGGGAACCACCCACAAAACACACGCAACATGACACAGGCAGCTTACATTCAGAAGCAAAATCAAAAACAAAGAATAGTGCACATAATCAAAAAAAGTAACTTTAACATAATCAATATAAAATCAAAGATTCAAAAATGAACAAAAGAAACATAAAACACAAATGTGAACCCTAACCAGGGGCGGAACCCTGGCTGAGACATGACAATTTAACCTTCTGTCCAGGGCTTTTTCCTGCAGGGATACATTTTTCCATTTTCACGAGATCCTATATTGATTAAGAAGTTAAAGAAATGATGGACGAATGTTTCACAGCTCATAAATCCTGACTCACAACTTCAAAGATCAGCTCAAACACTGAAGTTTACATGAGCTTTCTCCGGGTCTCCTCCCACATCACAGAGACAAGCACATTAGATTACTTGGTCATTCTAAATTGGCTCAGTGTAATTGAGTGTGCCCTGTGATGGACTGGCATATAGATATAGCATATAGGTTGTGGCGAGCGCCTTCTTCTACGCGGTGGTGTGCTGGGGAGGCAGCATAAAGAAGAAGGACGCCTCACGCCTGGACAAACTGATGAGGAAGACAGGCTCTATTGTAGGCACGGAGCTGGACAGATTGACATCCGTGGCAGAGTGACAGGCACTGAGCAGGCTCCTGTCAATTATGGAGAATCCACTGCTTCCACTAAACAGTGTCATCTCCAGACAGAGGAGCAGCTTCAGCGACAGACCGCTGTCACTGTCCTGCTCCACTGACAGACTGAGGAGATCGTTCCTCCCCCAAACTATGAGACCCTTCAATTCCACCTGGGGGGGTAAACGTTAACATTATACAAAGTTACTGTCTGTTATACCTACATTTTTATCACTCTTTAATTTAATATTGTTTTTTATCAGTATGCTGCTGCTGGAGTATGTGAATTTCCCCTTGGGATTAATAAAGTATCTATCTATCTATCTATCTATCTATCTATCTATCTATCTATCTATCTATCTATCTATCTATCTATCTATCTATCTATCTATCTATCTATCTATCTATCTATCTATCTATCTATCTATCTATCTATCTAAAGCTAAATAAAGAGCAAACAGAAATTTTAGTGATTGGCAATAATGGACACAATGAGACTATTAGAAATAAACTGGATGCAGTAGGATTAAAAGTCAAAACGGAGGTAAAAAGCTTAGGGGTAACTGTTGACTGTAATCTGAATTTTAAATCGCATATTCATCAGATCACTAGGACAGCATTTTTTCACTTAAGAAACATAGCAAAAGTTAGACTTCTTATATCATTGAAAGATGCTGAGAAATTAGTTCACATGTTTGTTTTCAGTCGACTAGATTACTGTAACGCACTCCTCTCAGGACTGCCCAAAAAAGACATAAATCGTTTGCAACTAGTGCAGAATGCAGCTGCTAGAATCCTAATTAGGAAAAGAAAATCCGAGCACATTTCTCCAGTTTTGATGTCAGTACACTGGTTACCTGTGTCATTCAGGATTGACTTTAAAATTCTACTTATCTATACATATTAATAAAAGGCAAAGCCCTCACTGACTCACTGACTCACTGACTGACTGACTGACTGATTGACTGACTGACTGACTGACTCACTCATCACTAATTCTCGAACTTCCCGTGTAGGTGGAAGGCTGAAATTTGGCAGGCTCATTCCTTACAGCTTACTTACAAAAGTTAGGCAGGTTTCATTTCGAAATTCTACGCGTAATGGTCATAACTGGAACATATTTTTTGTCCATACACTGTAATGGAGGAGGCGGAGTCACGTATCGCGTCATCACGCCTCCTACGTAATCACGTGAACTAAAAACAAGGAAGAGATTTACAGCACGAGTCAAACGCGGGAACGAAGGTAAATGACGTTAATTTTTGACTGTCTTTTAATACTGTGTAAGCATACATATTAACACATGTGCAATTAAACGTGTGCATTTACGGGGTGATTTCTCAGGCTTAAAAGCTCGCCTTTTATCAAACGTGGGAACAAAGGTAACTGACGTTGTTCACTGTCTTTTAATACTGTGTAACCATACATATTAACACATGTGCAATTAAACGTGTGCATTTACGGGGTGATTTCTCAGGCTTAAAAGCTCGCCTTTTACTAAAAAGGTAAATGCAAAACTATTTTCAATCAGTTTAATGAAACGCTCCCGTTAAGGATTGCAATAACATAATTAGCGAGATAAAAGAACGAAGTAGGGGGAAATGACGGAAGAGCCGCAAACAGCGAAGAGCAAAAAATTAATTAAACAATTGAGAAGGGAGCGAGTGAAGCATACAAGCATGTTCATAAGGGAAACAAAGCACGGTGTAAAACGTAAGTTTAAATTAAGTTTATAGAAACGCTCCCGCTGCGGATTGCAATAACATATTCGCGAGATAAAAGTTTAATGAGAAGACACGAGGTATAAACGAACCACACGCCGTGACGCAACGTTAGGGGCAACAGTTTCAACCATTCTATGATCTGCTTCTCGCAACTGAAAGACGGCACATGGCGGATGTTAGCCGACTTGCTGACCGCAACGTTAGGGGCTTCAACTCTGGCGCTGACGCCACATCTCAGTGCCAACACTTTGCAGACTCTACTTAAAAGACACGCCCTCCTCACTGGACAGTTAAAAAGACCAATCAAACTAACGATGACATCAAGTATTACCCAATCAAAAGTAGGAAAGGAGGCATCTTCATAAAATGCGTGTGGGATGATTTGCATGAGACGCTGCTTTAAAAAAAATGATAAAAAAAATACGGGACAAATCCCGTCCAGTATTGATTCAAAACGGGACGCGCAATTTCATTCTCAAATGCGGCACGATTCCGTATTTTAAAGGATGGGTGGCAACCCTACAGTGCCAGGTAACCACCCATACAATCAGATTGTGATTCAGACTAGGAATGCAATGAATGTAATTACCCCGATCTACATACAAGGCGAAAGTCTTGCAACATTCAAAGATGATGGTTTGGGATAAGTACACCATACAACATAAAAGAGCTTATGAAGCCTTGAACCGAAAAAAGCAACATCTCAGAGATCGTAAAAAAAAAAAATAGGAGGTAATGTCGTTTTACTCGCTGTACATTTTAGTCAAACATTACCAGTTATTCCACGAGGGAGACCAGCAGATGAACTCAACGCGTGTTTAAAATCCATGCTTCTCCCACGCTCGGTTATATGTCGCGTGTTCTCGGGTAGGTACACCAAAAAATGTATACATTTAAGCATGTAATGGGCAAACAAAAAATGAGGTATACCCGAAGGCACTGCAGTAGTACTTAATCTAACTTTACTTCTTAAATGTTAATGTTTTACTGTTTAATAATTTATACACTTCTTATATGTTGTTCAAATTCTTTTATCAAAATACCAGTGACAGCGCAATGCACGATAACATGGAGTGAATACACCATACGCATCCGCCCACGGCCGCCCTGGTGTGCGGAGATAGGAGTTGATTCTACAATAAAATAAAATAAAGATTAAAAGAATAATACAATCATCACCCATAAAGCGGATAGTAGACGTGACGTACTATATGTGTACCAGATTTCAAGTCAATAGGTGAAACGGTTTGCGAGCTACAGGTGATTTAAAATCCTGGACAGACACACAAATTGCCACGGTAGCAAATTACAGAAGAAGATTTTACTGTTTAATAATTTATATTTATATGAAATGTGCTTCTTATATATTACTTCATATTCTCATATGATAATGATGTTAATGTTTATATTGATTTCTATGTTATTGAAACTGCATGTATGTGTGTATATGTATGTATATATATATATATATATATATATATATATATATATATATATACTAACAAAATACCCGCGCTTCGCAGCAGAGAAGTAGTGTGTTAAAGACGTTATGAAAAAAAAAGGAAACATTTTAAAAATAACGTAACATGATTGTCAATGTAATTGTGTTGTCATTGTTATAAGTGTTGCTGTCTTTTATATATATATATATATTATATATATAATATACACACACACATAAACATTTATATACATATACATATATATACATATCTACATATACACATATCTACATATATATACACACATACATAAACACACACATAAGACTTATTGACTGAAACGGGCTTTCACGAAAAAAGTTAGGGCTTTGCTACAGGATACACCCTCCACAAGTTAACCAAGTAAAAATAAAATATATATTTCTGTTTTATTTAAACCTTTTAAGTTCATATGCATAGCCCCATTTGGCTGTTTAATTTTTTTTTTCTTTCTTCAGTAATATTTAATCTCCTTAAAGAAAAAGAACATATCCATTTTACTTTTTTTTGTATCTCTGTAGTAATATTTTAGTGTAAAAGAATAACCAGTATTTAAACCTTTTATGTTACTTTATACATTTATTTTACACAATGTTGAAAAATTAATAACAAAGCTACATATTTTGGCAGCTGCTGCTTTCTTTTTCAATGAAATGAAAAAAGCTCTCCAAGAGAAAACGTCAATGAAGAAGAAACAGTTTGCACTATCTAAAAAGGAGAAACCCTCATTTATAAAAGTTTGCTGCAGATGACTTAACTGAAAATAAATGAATAGTTCCTATGTGTATAATACATATTTATCTATTTGACTTATGCCTTTATTCCACCAACTTACAACATCTGAAGTACAATTTGTTACATTACTTTTGTTTTTTGCAGCACAGGCAAGTGAAGTGACTTCCTCAGGGTCACACAGTGGTGTCAGTACCAGGATTTGAACTGACAAGCTCCGGGTTTGCAGAAATATTACTGAAGAAAGAAAAAAAACGAAAACGGGCAAATAGGGCTATGCATACAAATGTCCATCCGTCCATTATCCAACCTGCCATATCCTAAATACAGGAGCCAATAAGTAGATATGTATATATACAGTATATATATATATATATATATATATATATGTGAATGTATGTATGTATATATCTATGTCTATATATATATATATGTAGATATGTAAATTTGTATATGTATATATATGTTTATGTGGATGTGTATATACGTATGTATATGTAGATATGTGTATATGTAGATATGTATATATATATGTATATGTATATATATATGTTTATATGTGTGTGTGTATATTATATATATAAAAGACAGCAACACTCATAACAATGACAACACAATTACATTGACAATCATGTTACGTTATTTTTAAAATGTTTCCTTTTCTTTTTCATAACCTCTTTAACACACTACTTCTCCGCTGCGAAGCGCGGGTATTTTGCTATTTATCTCTTTATATAAAGGAGAGTTGGGATCCGAGAGACTGTGTTTGTGTGTTTGTGGAGGGATGGAGAGTTAAGGCGGGTGTTGGAGTCATGTGATCATCTCCCCTCCCATTCACCTCATTTCATTCACTTCATTTCGCTCCGAGCTGAGCTCCGCAGCTGGCGCGGTCTTGCTGTTCTTGATTTGCTTTTCACATGGCCAAGTATACGTTGCATGCTCAAGAGTAAGCTCAGCGCACAACTTGGTCATATTACAACCGGAGGGGCGAACTGACAACATGGTATACAAAGAGATCCTTAACAAATAATTATTGGTATAATTTCCCTCAGTTTATTATATAAAATTTTAAAGCAGTACTTCGCCGCTGCGAAGCGCGGGTATTTTGCTCTATATATATGTGTGTGAATGTATGTATGTATATATGTATGTCTATATTTATATCTATATCTATATCTATATATATATATATATATATATATATATGTGTAGATATGTAAATTTGTATATGTGTATGTATATATATATATATATATATATATATATATATATATATATATATATATATATAATGTATATATATGTATATATGTATATGTGGATGTGTATATGTATATATATGTATATGTAGATATGTGTATATGTAGATATGTATATATATGTATATATGTTTATGTATATATATGGTTAAATAACCTCTTTAACACACTACTTCTCCGCTGCAAAGCGCGGGTATTTTGCTATATATACATAAAAGACAGCAACACTTCTAACAATGACAACACAATTACATTGACAATCATGTTACGTTATTTTTAAAATGTTTCCTTTTTTTTTCATAACCTCTTTAACACACTACTTCTCCGCTGCGAAGCGCGGGTATTTTGCTAGTGGTTTATAAAGCCTTAAATAATCTCGCTCCATCTTATATTCCACATCATAACCTTAGATCCTCAAATGAGTGTCGCCTTAGAATTCCAGGAGCAAAACTTAAAAGAAGTGGTGAGGCGGCCTTCTGCTGTTATGCACCTAAGATCTGGAATAGCCTGCCAATAGGAATTCGCCCGGCTAATACAGTGGAGCACTTTAAAAAACTGCTGAAAACACATTATTTTAACATGGCTTTCTTATAACTTCACTTTAATTTAATCCTGATACTCTGTATATCCAATTTATGATAAAAACTATTCATGGTGGCTCTAAAATCCGTACTAACCCCTACTCTCTCTTCTGTTTCTTTTTCCGGTTTCCCACCACCATCTACTCAAAGCACCGTGATGTTCCAACATTGATAGATTAAAAGCCAGAAGTCTGCATGATCATCATCATCAAGTGACTCCGTGAGAACCTTAAATACAAAGAGGACTATTTCATTTATGTTAGGTAGAATGCCCAGAGGGTACTGGGCGGTCTCGTGGCCTGGAACCCCTGCAGATTTTATTTTTTTCTCCAGCCATCTGGAGTTTTTTTTTTTTTTTTTTTCTGTCCTCCCTGGCCATTGGACCTTACTCTTATTCTATGTTAACTAATGTTGTCTTATTTTAATTTCTTACTTTGTCTTTTATTTTTCTTTTGTTCATTATGTAAAGCACTTTGAGATACTTTTTTGTATGAAAATGGGCTATATAAATAAATGTTGTTGTTGTTGTTATCTATCTATCTATCTATCTATCTATCTATCTATCTATCTATCTATCTATCTATCTATCTATCTATCTATCTATCTATCTATCTATCTATCTATCTATCTATCTATCTATCTATCTATCTATAGGGTTGATTCCTGCCTTCCCTCTAGTGTTGCCCCTTTGGCCTTGAAAGAGTTTAATGCGGTTCATGAATCGATGGATGCATCACCAGCAAACATCTCTTTTACTTCTTAATTCCTCTTTCTGCTTTGGTCACTTCCACCAATTCTGACTCTGAGCTCAGCTGAAGTGCGAGAGGCCCATTTGTCCTTTTTGAATCGCTTGCCATGGATGAGGACATGTTCCAAAATGATCACCTTTGGCCTCCATGCTCATCCAGTTTATGTAAATACACTGGCATTAATGGCCAGGCTATTCAGATCACTAAGAAGCAGACATGAAATAAGGATCTAGGGCACAAAAAAAATTCAGTTGCTTACTCAAAGATTAGATTTAGACATCCCATACCCAAACAAACTCTTTCAGACAACATGAATTTTTCTTCACATTTTAATGATTTAGACTCTGACCTCTTCGTACCTGTTCAAAATTATTTTTCACACTCTGACATCAAGTCAGAGCACTCAAGCACTGGAGACACCAAAAAGAACCTCACACTGTTCCATTTCATCTGAACTAGCGTGGTGGTGACGTGTCATCTGTTGCATGGCTGCACTCAGCTCCTAATCTGGGACCTGAGGTGGTTTATCATGTGGTGGGTGCTGCAATGTGCTGTATCAGCGTGTGCTCCTAACCTCTCTCTCTCTCTCTCTCTCTCTCTCTCTCTCTCTCTCTCTCACTGACATCAAGTGGAAGGTGAATGCCTTGATGTCACTGCTCCTTTTGTGATTTTTTTGGTCTCTCCTAAATTATCTGTTAAATTGTTCTTCTCCTTGGATAACTGCAAACTGAAGCTCAAATTGGCACATCATTATTCTGATCCAATCTGTTTCTAATATGAAATCTTCAAAACAAAAAAACAAAGTTGTCCATAAAATTATCAACACACAATAAATGTGGAAGCTTATTCTGATGATGAGATTTTGCAGAATCTGTGTCAAGAGGAGTCCGGATAATAAGAAGATAAAGAAAGCAATAATGGGAAGGTGCTCTTAAGGATATCAACCTCCCATATTCAAAGTCAAACTGCAGGGGTCACACAAGAAATAAAGAAATCAGCTCAATCCCTACCTCTCCAAAGCTTGAAATTGAGTTAAATGTAATTATTGTCATCTCCTTTCATTGTTATTGCTAAAATATTTCAAAATATGTAAAGATGACTGGGGAAATAACCCTAACCCTAACCCTTACAATAAGTAGGGGTCCAAAATACAGATAGACAGCATTGGTTGAGAAGGGTGGGAACCCAAAACAAGAATACTGCTTAAAGCCCCCAAAAGCCTAGAAAAGGCTATGCATCTATCTGTCCATTTTCTGTACCCACTTTGTCTCTGCGTACGGGGGGCTAGAGCTTAGTTCAGTAGCACTGGGCAGAAGGCAGGTGCCAACCACAATGTGGTGCCCATCCACAACTACACCCACACTGACCAATTGATTGTCAGTTACTGAAAGGGTCATGATTTTGTGAAGTGAGTTAAAGGACCAAATGGTCATGTGGAGAACAGACATACTGCACACTGGCACCTCATAGGCTGAGAATCAAACACATGACTCTAGAACTGAGAAGCAGTGCAATTAAAACATGGTGCCATCACAGCACTCTTACACAAAATGTATTTTTGAATTATTTAACACAATTATTAATTTGCATACAGTGCATTATCTATTTTCTAACGATGACTGAGCTATTTCCAAAATTATGATTTTCCAAATGAGTGATGTTATTTTGCAAATAATAATCGTGCAAAACCAACTGCACGATTTCACAAAACCAACGCATATTTTCTTAGAGGTACAAACTTTGCTTTAATGGTAGTTGGTAGCTTTATGTGGACTTTAGCATTTCTGTTGGAAATGCTACATTCCATGTTTATTAAAATGTTTTTCCTTTCACTACTTCACCTGTAGGGTTGGTGATTAATGCTGCCATCTTACTGCTCCAAGAACCTTTAATTGACTTCTGGCCTAGCCACCATCTATTCGTAGCTTACTGGTCCTGGGATGTCTGGAATGGACTGAGCATAACTGCTGGACTCAAGTAATCTGGGGCTCAGGTGCTAGAAGGAGATGTGGACAAAGCTAATGCCCTAAACCACTTTTTGAATAGGGTTTCCCTTCCTCTTCCACTTCTTCCAATGATCAGTCCCCATACACCATCCCTACTACATCAACAACTCCTACCACACCAACTGGAATGGCCAATGTCGAGTTCACCTCTTACTATAAGTTTGGACTGTCCATAACTTATAGATCAAGTAAGCAGACAACTGGGGAAGCTACACACAAGAAAAGCCACGGGACCAGATGAAATCAGCCCTCAAGTTCTTAAAGCCTGTGCTGACCAACTTTCTGGTGTCATCTGTTTGGTCTGTCCCAATGGCTTCAGAAAGAGCCACTGCTGTGGAAAAAACCCCTGCATTGCTACTGTTCCAAAGAAGGCACGTGCCTCTTCACCTAATGACTATAGACCAGTGGCACTTACGTCTTACATCATGAAGACCTTTAAGAGGCTTGTCTTAGACTATATCAGTCCTCTTGTGGTAGACCACCTGGACCCACTGTAGTTTGTCTGTTGGACAAAGATTGGCGTGCAGGATGCAATTATCTGTCTGCTCCACAAGGCTTATTCTCACCTGGACAAAGCTGGCAGCACTGTGAGGATTATGTTTTTTTGACTTCTCCAGTGCCTTCAGTACCATCCAGCCATCCCTGTTATGGTGTAAACTCAGATGCATGTGGATGAGCCTATGGGGTCCTGGATCATGGATAATCTATTGGGCAGATCACAGTTTGTGAGACTCAAGGACTGTGACCCTGATATGGATGTGAGCAACAGTGGAGAAGCAGAAAAAACAGTCCTGTCTCCTTTTCTCTTCACTCTGTACACCTCTGACTATAAATATAACAGCAGGTCAGGTCAAAAATTCTCAGATGATTCTGCACTTCTAGGGTGTATTGATACGGGGGATGAGACATAGTGTAGGAGTCAGCTGGAGAAGTTTGTTTCTTGGTGTAAAAAGTATTGTCTGCATTCTTAACATCAGCAAAACCAAGGAACTGGTTATTGACTTTCACTGCACCAAACAGCCTCTATGTCTGGTCACTATTGAGGGAGTGAATGTAGACGTGGTCCATTCCTACAAGTACTTGGGGTACCACAATAATGACAGTTTGGACTGGTCTCGGAACACTGATGAACTATATAAGAAAGGGCGGCTGTATTTTCTTAGAACACTGAGTTCCTTTAATGTGGGTAGTGACATCCTTCACATCTTCAGTGCAATTTTCCATGCTGTTCAGGAGAAGCCCACTAAATCAAATTGAAAGGGGAGGGTTAGTTATGGGACACACTGTGGACCCCTTGGAGGTCATAGTGAAGGAGAGCATTAAAACACAACTGAGTGCCATTATGAACAATGCTGCACATCCTGTCTCTGGCACACTAACGCTGAGGACTTTCAGCCAATGAATTATTCAGCAGAAGTGTGTCAGGAAACACTACTGGGGTTCCTTAATATCAACAGCAATACACCTGCATAATGCCTCACTGTGACTGTAACAGCCTAGTCAGAAGTCTTCTTTCTTTTTAAATTTCTTCTTTTTGTCATTCTGGTGTGTGTTCAGACTACAGTGTGTTTATATCTATCTACCTAAAAAGCTTCTGTCAAAAGCTAAAATTCCCTTCTGTGGACAAATAAAAAAAGTTCTAAAGTTCAACTTCCTTTCTCATCTCAAAGCTGTGCAGATGTGGTTCTAGTGATTTGTAACTTGGCAATGTATGAATGAATGTATGAAGGGCCAAGGGGTCACCCACGTAACACCTGGCTGCAGCAGATAGAGGGTCAGTTCCGGAAGGTGGGACTGGACCGCGTGTCTGCCGGAGGGGTTGCCAACCAGGATCCCGAGCTGTTTCATTGTGTAGTGGGTCGGCAACGCACTGTACCAGTGCATGATCCCCAACTTGACTTGACTTGAATGTATGAATGAGTGTGCAGGGAGTGAACTGGCACAGCACTTTGAGACCTTGGGTTGCCCCTAGCACTGCCACAGCTTACTCTGGTTCATCAAGTAATTGAATGAGCAGTTTAAAAAAATTAAACTATGAAAATTTAATTTACACCAACATTTTTAATTATTACATCAGTTTGCTGCGGTGGGTTGGCACCCTGCCCGGGATTGGTTCCTGCCTTGTGCCCTGTGTTGGCTGGGATTGGCTCCAGCAGACCCCCGTGACCCTGTGTTCGGATTCAGTGGGTTGGAAAATGGATGGATGGATGGATGGACATTAGTTTGCAAAATTATGCTAATAATGTTATTACATGAACGTGCTTTACTATTTACAATTTGGTACTTACGCCACAAAATCAACTGAACTATTTCATAAGAAAACTGATTACTCAACAAGCACACACTGCCTTCCAAAAGGTATGTGACCAGTTATGTCACGCAGACATGTTGTGAAATGAAGCAAACTACTTGTTTTTTTTTATGCAATTATATGTTGGAATAACACAATCATTTTTGTGAATGGATGCACACATTTTTATGAAAGCATTTTACAGAATAATGCAAAAAATGCTGGTGTAATACAACATTGTTTTAGTGAGAATAATACAGTATAATGATATATATTCAATAACATAACATTTGCAAACCCATTTAACGTAAATGTGGTTAATAAGGTCCAGCCAACAGGCTTGCCCGGTTAGAAGGAATTCCATCCATTTGGTGCAGCAGAGGTCAAAAGCCATGGAATGTGGGACTGGATAGAAGGGTTAAAGGGATGGATTTACATAAAATGAGGTGATCCTTTCTTGAGTAAACCACTCGACAATTTGTACGAAGTCAAAACTAATTTCAAAGATGTGGCCACGATGTTAATGAAGGAGCCACCACTTGTTCAAGAACTGTATGTGTATCAGGCTAGGGGTGGCTTGATAGCTGTGGGAAAATCTGGATTGTGCCACCTGTTGCTTTCTTTGGCACATCTGGCATATTCAGCAGAGATGAATGCCATCTTCAGATACTTTACACATCTTGTTTAGACTTAATTAGTCTTGCAACGTTTCTCCTTCACTTCCTAATATGGCCATTCAGAAAAATACTGTATAACCGGTTCACTTGTAACAATATGCAAAATCAGCAAAACAGCATGGCAAAGCTGCACGAGGCAGGGTCAAAGAGTTTCAGCTCACAGTCTTCACCTAGGTCGAGTTTTCTCAATTCTGGTTAAGTTGGGGGCGGAAAAAAAGAATCAGACTACGCAAGAGTTACATTGCAACAGAAACAATCAGACTGCCAGCAGCGCCTCCAGCCCCTATGCTCATGCAGTGTAGTAGGCTACAAAGAAGGGAAGACCCTTGACACTGCAAGTGTAACAAACTGCAAATGAAGAGACTCTCTATAATCTTGCCTGGGTTGATAAGAAATGGAACCCGTTGCTGCCATCCATAAGAGAGGCACCCAAGAAACTCGGGATGCCTAGCCGGAGCCCGTCTCATGAATATGCAATGCTCTGCTGGAGCGGACGGAAAGGGGGGCGGTGGACTGGGTTCCCATAGCAACCCCTTCTGCAGGTAGCAGTTTGGGTCCAGCTGCCCTCAGAGGCCCCTGGAGGCTTGTAAGAAGTGAAGAGTTGTGAGCAGCAAGCATTTTGTCTCGGCACACTTGACAAAACAAAGACAGCTCACTCCTCTGGTTTATGCCACATTTTTATTCATAAACAAGCTGCTGGCTGTAAAGACACGATAAAGCAGAGCAGGGCAGAAAGGAGACGGACAGAGATTTGAATGCAAAGCCTCAGCTGCTGCAAATCCTTCTTCTCCTATTATTCACTGGCTTTTTTCGGCTATTTTTGTCTTACGCTAAGCTGGCCAGGATCGAGACTAGAGATATGTGGCATAGAAAGAAAAAAAAATGTCTGGATCATGCAGAAAGACTGATTAACATAAAAATTAAACAGGGTGAGAAAACAAGCAAAGCTGAATGGATAAAATGAGTAAAATATATTCACCTCTGGCACTGTGAGATTATTATTATTATTATTACTTAATAAATATGTGCTGGTGTACTGGTTTCTCATGTACAGAGTCACAGCTGCAAACAGATTTGGATTTAATTGGAAAATGTAACAGCTGGACTTGTGCTGATAAAGCATCGAGGCTCAACACAAAGGCAGTTGCTCCTAATGCTGCATTTAAGTCCAGTTTAGCTGCTTTTACTCCCCGCTTACCAGGCAATCGTCCCCTTCAGTACTGGGGCTGTGCACAACCCTTGTGAAATGCTCTTTTACTAAAGCACTGCATCCTATTTGCAACTTTATCCTACAACCATTCTCCTCATACGACATGCAGCAAATAACCGATTTTGTTACTGCCACCTTAATTTCTCGCCAGATGAAATGAGATGACTTTTTTTTTTTTTAAAAGTGTAGTGTAGATAAAGAGGGTGGTACTGGTGAAACGGTACGAGGGCATGTGGGGATGGTGATGGATATCTTTGAGAAAAGGCAGCTCTTTTATACTTTAGCACATGCATTACAGGGAGTATCAAACCCAGAGATTATGTGACTCCTTCAAACTGGAGTCCAGAGCTAGAGGTGTAAACTGGCAGGAACACTACAATAAGAATGCTATTACAATGTCAAAGTTACCATGTGATGCTGTGATTTGGTATGTTTGGTAGCATATTTACTAATGAGATTTTATTTTGCACCATATTAAAATGTATTTATTTTTTATTTTACTCATCTGAAAAAGAAAACGGAAGATATATCCTTACGAGTAAACATTTTTTTCAGACCAGGTGAGCTCAGAGTAGGAGTTTTTGGAAGAAAGTAAAGCAGAAAGAAAGGTTAAAACCTTGCCTGATGAATCGGCCTTAGCTGCCTCGAAAGCTTGCATTTGTAATCTATTTAGCCAATTAAAGTTGTCATTTCACCCTACTTTCTCCTGTATCAATCTATGGCTAACATGGTACAACACTCCACTGCTATGGATATACCAGACACCACAATGTACCAGATTCACGTGGTTACACCTTGCCTGATGAATTGGCCTTAGCTGCCTCGAAAGCTTGCATTTGTAATCTATTTAGTTAGCCAATAAAAGGTGTCATTTCACCCTACTTTCTCCTGTATAAAGCAGAAAGAGGAATTAAGAAGTAAAAGAGGTTTACTGGTGATCCATGCATCGAATCCGATTAAACTTTTTCAAGGTCATAGGGGCAGCACGGGGGGCAATACAAGAATCAAATCTTTATGCTGCATCAGTCCATCACTGGGCACTCTCAAGTACACTCCCATATTCACTGACACTGGGCCAATTTAGAATGAACCTAATCTGCTTGTCTGTGTGATATGGGAGTAAAACCAAGCAGCCAGAGAAAACTCACACTGACAGGGGGAGAGCATGTAAACTTCAGTGTTTACACTTAATACGAGAACCATTCCTCCATTTTTAGCAGAGGAAATGTACCTCAACAGTTTCCACAGTAAGTCTGAAAGTGCAACACCCATTGGCACATTGTCTAACCTTAGCTCTGGGTGATGCCTTGTGAGAGTGGCCCTTATGCAGTAGTAGTAGTAGTAGTAGTAGTAGTAGTGGTGCGTAGTGTTGTAGAAATACTGGATTTTCATATCACAGTAGTACTTTTGTGTTTCATATCAAGCTCTTTCTATCCTATAAAATTATAAAAACCAAAACAAACAAACTGAGAGTTTTTACTGGAATGTCCGGAGCCATACTAACATTGTTCTTGTTACTGAACATTTACAAGTAGCTATATCCAAGGTGACTTACAAGCTCAGGATTGGTTACAACTATTTACTGTTGGAGCACAGATTGGTTAGTTGGGCCACACAGTGAGTTTGGAATTAAACTGGCAACTCTGCAGTTTAAAGTCCAGGGTTTTAGCCACTGCACAACACTGCTGCTATCACTCTTCTTACACAATGAAGAAAAACTGGCTATGTGCATTATCACAGGAAACAAAATAGCTCTAAACATAAAATATATGATTAGTATTATAGCCATCTGTCATTTCCTTTTAGTCAAGGCATATGTTCCATTGTGGCTTTCATTAAAAATAAAACTTTGCAAAAATGTATTATTCGCCAATGGAACTCACCTGCTACCTCCTCCAAAAACATAATTCATCATCTTAAAAAGCTTTAGTTCAAATCCCACAATCATATACGTGTAATGAACTAGGTGCTTGGGCATATTTCACTCACTCTGTCAAGTGCTTCATGATACGTCCAGGGGACCTTGACCCTGATGGATGTTGCAGGGATATAACAAGCTCTTATCCCAGATCCCAGACTGACTGAAAAAGAAGAGAGGTTTCAGGTGGCAGCTGCTCACAAGGTGCCATGTTAGAGTGGCACAGTTGTGGAGTATGTAATTAGGACTGACTGGTGAATAAAGACTTTTTAGTCACACTCAGAAAATGGCACCAAAAGATCTGAATTAAAACTGAAGGTAATTTCTACCAGGTTATGCATTGGGAGATTTGATTTAGAGGTACTACACCAAAAGAATAGAGCAAGTAATAAATTAACCAAAGGCCCTAATTTCAAAAGGTGAGAAAAGCCAACTCTACAGCAGAGATCTCCAAACTAAAATATGAAACATGCTCAAGGCTCGTGAGTAACAAGAAACAAAAATTGCACATGCAGGGATCCTACTGATAGAAAGAAACAAAGAAGGCTGTCACCACCTGGCTTGCTACAATCTCGCGCCATGAACAGAGAGCCTGCTCTATGAGAGCATGCAGGGATCAGCTCCCTGTTGTATGCAAACGTGCTGCTGTCAGTTTGAGGGTGATTTTTTTTTTTTCTGTTGTCTTTTTTTTTTGTCAATGGGCTGAACGTTTGGCCAACCAGCTAAAACAAACAGCGTATGTGTGTCTGTGTTGGTGCCAAGGCAGTACCCGGGGAGCTCACCGCCGCATTACTCCTCACGCCCCTCTGCCACCTCCTATTCTCCCGCTGTTACTTTTGGCAAAGCCCAAGCGACTGGCCTCTGAGATCCAATCAATGCAGGTCCAAATACGGACAAGAGGAGAAGCTTAATTGTAATCTGTATTGACTGTTTGCTGCATTGTCTGCCAATTTCTATCATAGATTTGTCTCACTCAATGATGGGCTTCTGTCAGGTCCTCTCACATTAATCCATATCATTATTAGTCTGCAGCAAAGCCCACCTCACCAGCCCCCTCCCCCTAGACCACTTCATTTGGTATCTGTAGACAGAAAACACAAGTGCAAAGACTGTGGTGGGATGTGAACTGGGGAATGCACAATGCTGTAATTTAATACATTTACAGTCAAATCAGATCTCTTCTTTTTTAAAGCTGGTGTGAAATTAGGCCATTTACACACAATTTGGTAAACACACAACCAACGGCACAATTGGTTTCGCTTTTTGTTAACCACAAAACAAATGGATTCCTTTCCTTCCAATAAGCCTTCTGGTTATGCAAGCATCTTGTAACGGTTTGAAATCTAACAGCTAAGCATTGCCCAGGGTGAATCCAATCAGCGCCCCCTACAGACCCCAAATGGCTCTGCTTCCATCTGGTGCTGCTTGTTAAACGTAAGAGAACGTTCTAAAACCTGCGTAATCCAATTCAGGGTTATGGGATGCATTTACATAGGGAGTAATTTAAAAATGAATATCAAATTTTTATTATGGACCACCATCATAAATATTTCTGTCAATAAAATATTATTCCTTCTTTGTCTTTCTTTCTCTCCTCTCTCTTATATACCCAACACAGTCCACTGCTCACTTTCCCTTCCACTTTTAATTTTTTTTCCACACTCGTTATTTTTCTGATATTCCCAGATCTTTCTGTCAACCATTTTACCTAGAAAGTTGCCATCTTTCTTTTGTTTTGACTGTGCACTTTCTATTTCATTTTAATTTGGCCCTCATTGCCTAGCAGTTTTATGTTCTTCTTTACCTTCACTCTGCCCTGCGCCCATTGCATGTTTTGTCCATCCTATATCTTGGTTTATGTGCCCAATCTATTCTTTTCACCTTTCCCCTCCCTTCAGTTTCCATCTTTACTTTTTCACTGCCATTGCTTTCAACTTTTCGCTTGAAATCACTCTAATCTGCCTGGTCTCAGATAGGACATGGTGCCATATCAGAAGGAGGTGAATTGACTAGCCAGTTGCTACGCTTTTGACAATTAGGAACTGAACACTTTGAAAGTAATTGCCGGTTTCAGGAGTCACTGTCAGTATGGTGGTATCGTGTCGACTCCTGAACTCCATATTACCCACAGTCTGAACTGGAATGAAAACATCACTTCACTTACAAACAAAAAAAAAAAAGCTTAAAAGTGCATGTTTTTCCTCCATCAGCTCAAATAGTTTAATCTGTTCCAGAATGTGCAGTTTAATAGGTTAGTCAAAGGAAACATCCTTATGTAGTCCATCATGATTTGACTTTATTACTTCAAACATTAACTGTAACAAGTTGATAGGGCAGTAGGAACAATTATGGGCCTGAAACTGTATGCTATCCATGACGCATGCACACGTCGGCTCAGGAAAGAAGCACACAAGATAATCACAGAAGGCACTTATCTAGGTAACCGTCTCTTTCAGTTATTACCATTAGGAGAAAGTTAGAGAGACCTCAAACCAAGCACACCTCATGTCAATTGTTTCTTTCCATTAGTGGATACTTTGCTCAGTCTTAACGTTTTTATTTCTTGCGGTCTACCACAGAGCTCTAAACTTCAAGGCCTGTTGGGAAGTCATACCAAATTTAAATTTACCTCATATGGATGTCCAGAGTATGGCATATAATGACGATATTGGTTTACTTATTTATTGTGTCATTTATGCGATATTGTTATTTGCTGCTGTTACTGTGAATAAAGCATTGGCTCATGGACCTGATATGGGACATGTGGGTATAGGAAATGGATGGCATATTACACTGTGATGAAGTCAAATGCTATTGTCTATTTTATGGTACTACTGCTGTATTACCAAGACAAATTCCTAGCAATGATGTTGCATGGCAGTAGATTCATTCGTTTCAGTTTACCTGTCTAAAGCACTTTGGACTGAAGCACTGATTGTTGACTTTGGCTCTTTGAAGCAGAGCCAGTCAATCCATAAGACGACATAGTCAGCCATTATCTAGGGGTGCACACTCTGGACACTGAGGGACACCAGAAACTGGTTGTCAAAACTGTGTGGGTGCTATAACCCTTTGGGCTCTGTTTATGAAAGTAAATGTGTGCACGCCCTGTACACCAAGGTGGTGTGCTCCTTAAAGCCAGCATTATATACACAAAGAGGTGCCATATGTGCTACGCAAGGAACATGTGCTCTGGACACTGAGGAAACCCAAAGTCGTCCAACTCTGATGATACTGAGTGAGCGCTATTACCTGCTGGGCTCCGTTTCTGAAAGTAACAGTGCGCATGCTCCGTACACCAAGGGACGTGCGCTCCTTAAATCAGCAGTATATATACAAAGAGGTTCCATATGTACGACATAAGGATGTACGCTCCAGACACCGAAGGGATCCCCCCACCAAACAGGTTGTCGAAGTCTAATAATAAAGACTACCCATTATGGTCAATGAGGGGCAATGTCTGTTCACCCTGCCTAGAGCTCCAGCACAGCTTTGAAGTGAAGCTTTGATTGGTTCACGAGGAGTCAGTGCCTTCCCAGCAGTAATAGGAGCAAGATGGGACCTAACACTTGAGCGTGTGCCAGTCTATCCCACTCATCCACACACCCACACTCACCCATACAGGGTCAATTTGTAGATGCCAATTAACCTAGCATCTATATCTTTTGGTATGTGGGAGAAAAACTGGAGTCCTTAAGGGAAAAATATAAAATCTACAAAAACATTAACCGGATTTGGGAATCACAGCCAGGATGTTTGAGTTACGAGGCAGCGGCATTAACTCTGTCATCACCAAACCACTAAACACAGTGACCAAATGACCTTATAAAACTTGAAAAGTGTAGTTTTGTGTTTTTTGGCATGGATGGGGATGTAGGCTGACATTTTTATATTTTACTAGCTTAAGTTTTTGTACAGTAACACAAACCGTGAGACAGGTGTCAACAGTTTTTAACTTTCAAACTGACCTGTATGGATTGCACATCCTGTATGATTGGCAATGAGGACACTCTACATGATTTGCTAATGATAACTGCAATGCAAAGTAAGTGTAAAAATAAAGGAATTACTATATATTCCAAAGTGGACCCATTCTGTTTGTGTGTCTGAGGGAATGTGAGTGCATGCACTCATAAATTTACTGGGCAAAAAAGTAACAAAACTGGATAAATTTTGATAAACATGTTTATTTTCAAAATAGTCCCACTTGCAATGAGCTCACATATCACGACTATATTAACCTGGCCGGCCCGGCCAAGCCATGTCCACATGACAACATCTAAGTAGAGTTTGTAAAATTCAGATCAACAAATGTGTTTGAGAATTACCTTATGCATGTTCTTGAATTCACTTCTTTTGTGGCAAAGACAGTTTTGTTAAAAGCATTGCCAGTTGTAGTGCTCTTCCTCTCTGCCGAGATGCAAATCTTGGTGAACTCACAGAACAATCTGATGAAGAAATAAACGCATGAGCAATACACATGTACAGAGAAGCATTTCTTTGTCTGTTTCAAGTGTGTTTGCTTTCTGCAATGGACTGGTGTCCCGTGTTGTCATGACTTTGAATGACATTAAATGGGTTTGAGACTGTAAGTATTAGATATTATTACTTGTATTAACGGTGTGGCGTATTTATTCTACTACAAAGATGGTGAGCAAAAGACTTGAATATGTTTCATTGCTAATTGGCTATGCTTGCTATCCAAAGCAGGCACTTAGTTGTACTGCACTATAGTTGGGTCAGAGAAACTAAATTTTAATAACACAGAATAAGGACTGCATCATGGGTAATAGGAGATGTCCAGGTGACATGCCTCTCACTGTTGATAGGTCAATGAATCTATTGGCATGAACTCCAGTGGAAGCCCTCACAGCAGCATTGCTTTTGGCATGAAAATGACAGTGGGTTTACTCGGGCCTGGGAGAGAGAAACACTGTCAGATGGGGCACAGTCACTCTGAGAAGATGTTCAGACTGTGTGTGTGTGTGTGTGTGACAGAGTGTGTATGAGAGAGAGAGATGACCAAGCACATAAGGGGCAACACTTACTTGAGGCTCAGTGATTTTCGCCTTTTAAAAAATGAAAAATGGATGCTCTTGCTGTTAAGAAAAGTTTAGCAATAATATACTAAAGCATTTTCATGATATGTCTGCACCAATCCAAAAACCATTGATCAGGTTTGTTCAAGTTCGTTTAAAGAAGGCTGAAGGTTTTTGTTTTCCAACTCAATTTCTTACTCAGAAACCACTCATTGCACATGACAGAACTTGCTATTTAATTCTGTGGCGTTCATTTTGCCACCTCAGGTCACTCTAATATTGCAGTTTAATTTCTTTTTGTAGAATTTCCACCAAACAATTAGCATCCTGGAGCAAATGGTTAATTCTCGGTCCATTATTTTTTGTTCTCTTCAGTTTCTTTCCAAATATTTTATTAAAATTGGTGCTTCATGATGAACGCACACACAGGACTAAGTAGGATCAACTGAAATGGTGAGCTGCTGGCTCCTTTGTCATTGTTAATCATACATTAAGCAAACAAGATAAAAATAAAAACTGTTTGAGAGCAAAAGAGTTATGGCACGGGAATCATAATAAGCAAGTTAATCAAAATAAACCAGAAAAAATGTAGTGCAAGTGGAGCAATAACTGCTTCAGCAATAATGAATGACTTGTAATTAACAAATAGGGTTGTCGCCCACCTTGCAGCACTGTGGCCCTCCAGGACCAAAGCTGAAGAGTCCTTCTATATGTGACATAGTCTAGTGGCTAAGACAATGGATTGTAAACTAAAAGGATGTTGGCTGAAGTCCCCACCAGTGACTCACATTGTGGTCCTTAGTGAATTATTTCAATGACCAGCCTACATAGTACAAATATGAAAGCAGCTGTTTATTACCTTGATTTGTAAGGTTCGTTTAAATGAAGTTAATAGTGGAAAAGGGCAATATAAAATAAAGTTTATTAACTGGAACTGGTGATTAACTAAAATAAAGTTCTTGTGCACAATTTATAGATATATACATTTACAGTATATATACAGTATACAAGCCACAACATTAAAATCGCCTAATATTGTGTAGGTCCCCTCGTGCTGCTCTGAACCATGGACATGGACTCCCCAAGACTTATGAAGGTGTCCTGTGGTATCTGGCACTGAGACATTAGCAGCAGAGCCTTTCAGTCCTATAAGTTGTAAGGTGGGTTTCCATAGATCGGACTTATTTCTCCAACACATCCCACAGATGCTCAACCCGATTGAGATCTGGGCAATTTTGAGTCTAAGTCAACACCTTGAACTCTTTGTCATGATCCTCAAACCATTCCTGAACAATCTTTCAAGTTTTGGCGAAGCTTATTATCCTTCTGAAACAGTTCACTGCCATTAGGGAATACCATTGCAACGAAGGCGTGTAGGTGGTCTGCAGCAATCTTTAGGTAGGTGTAACATCCACATGAATGCCAGGACCCAAGGTTTGCCTGCAGAACATTGCTCAGAGCATCACACTGCATCAGCCAGTTTGCCTTCTTCCCATAGTGCATTGTGCTACCATCTGCACCCCAGATAAATGACGCACAAAAACCTGGCTGTCCACATGATCTAAAAGAAAACGTGATTCTTCAGACCAGGCCACTTTCTTCCATTGCTCCATAATTCAGTTCTGACACTCATGTGGACACTGTAGGTACTTTTGGCGATGGACAGGGGTCAGCATAGGCACTCTGACCTGGCTAAACAGCCCTATAAGCAGCAAACAACAATGCACTGTGTGTTCTGACACCTTTCTCTTATGGCTAGCATCAACATTTTCAGTAATTTGTGCTATAGTAACAGTTCTTCTGTGGAATTGGACCAGATGGGCTAGCCTTTGCTCTTCACGCACATCAACTAGTCTGGGGTGCACATAACCCTATCGCTGGTTCATCGGTTATCCTTCCTTGGACCACTTTTGGTAGGTACCAACCACAGCATATCAGGAAGACCCCAAAGACCAACCATTCTGGAAATGCTCTGACCCAGTTATGACAGTTTGTCTCTTGTCAAAGTCACTCACATCCTTCCATGTGCCCATTTGTCCCACTTCCTGCACATCACCTTTAAGAACTGAGTGTTCACTTGCTGTCTGATGTATCCCACCTTTTTGACAGGTGCCATTATAACGAGATAATCAATGTTATTCACTTCACCAGTCAGGTGGCTTAAATGTGACTGATTGGTGTAATATATATATATATATATATATATATATATATATATATATATATATATATATACATACACGCATTATATATGTATACATATATACACAAATATATACACACTCACACTTTTTTGCTTCGTTTGAATGTAAATTCTTTAAAATGTTAGCTAAGTGAATGGCTGTAGATTTATGGCTTACCTAATCAATCGGAGGTTTTGAACTGATTGACATGAAGGTCTCCCAATCAGTGTTTGTCTTTCACTGTTAATTGTGTACTGTCATTTACAAATGCAAACAAATATATTTAACAGAAATCTATTATCCCTTTGCTTAAGCTGTGGGCTTGACTCCAGTGAGCACCCTGGTGTTACGGAGGTCAGTGGGTTGTGTTTTGCTTCAACGTTGTCTAATTGTTTACTCTATGAGACTTAATGCTTGATGCAGTCCACTACATGCTGTAATTTTAGACATGATGATGATAATATTTTTTTAACTTTACTTTAGGATGCAGCTGGCAGCATTGTCTCCGTGTGTCTTCTGTCGTACTTGTGAGTTTTCTCCACAGAGTCTACAGACATGCAAGTATTCTGATTGCCTGGTCTAAGTTGATCCTGTGTGAATGACTATTTATGATAATTCAACCACCTAGAGCTGATTTCTGCCTGATGCCTGCTGCTGCTGGGGTAAGCTCCAGCTTCATCTGATCTTATACCTGACATAAATTAATTTTAGAACTGTGTAGTTGAGTAGTATTAAGGCAGGGTGCTTCTGTCAAAATGTCAATCAAAAATGATTGATGACTTGACCTCCCCTCCTCCTTTTCTCTGATTGGTGGATTTAAATGATGTGCCCCGCCCCTTTTCTCTGTTTGGTGGGTTTAAATGATGCGCCCCGGTCCCTGTCCTGTGATTGGTGAAATCAAACCTGTCCCTTGCCTAACCCCACCCAGACTCCACCTTAATCCCACCCCATCCACCACATTGGTCAGGGATTGTGTCAAGAGCAGTTTGATGGATGCTGCATCTGCATTGCCCCCCCGGTCTGTCAAGACCTGGTTTTTGGCTGGCACCCCCATTCCTGCCCCTTCTCCTGAGGCCCTTTTTATCAAAAGAACAACCTCACCATGAACTCAAGGCCTGATCGACATGTCCAGACATGAATTGCCTGCCTCTGACAGGTCAAAAGAACATACTCAAATAAGCCCCTCCCTTCTGAAAGTTGTGTATAAAAAGCAGTTCATCTTCTTCACTCTGTGAAGAAATGGAATCTATTACCAATGCCCCAGTGACGCATCGGACCCGTAGGCTCTATTTGAATGACTGGATGAAAGGTGTTAAAAAACATTTGCTACCTGAGTTTCTTCAAGCTGAAGCAGCAGACAAGGGCCAGACTAAGTCGTCCGAAACATGGTCAGAATCAGGCGATGATGAAAAGGAAAACTGCCCGCCGCCTTTAGTATTCAATGCAGGAATTTCTAAATTACTAAGTTGTCTGAAACATCGACAGAATCAAGCAATGACGAAATGAAAACCATGCCTTTATTCTAAGCCACACCCCCCCCATTTTACAATAAATACTCAGCCTGTTATCAACAGGTGCCAGATCAAAGACCCTGCAATTTCAGAACTCATTGAAGCTTTTAAAGCTCTCTGCATCGGATGCTACAGATTCTGAAATGACTGCTGTCGGCGTAACAACCTCAGGTGTCCCACCTGAAGCTCCAAAGCCTGAATCTTACCAACTCTATAACTCGGACAGGGAGGTCGAGATCATCTGCATTCAGTACAACCAAGAATCTGACCTGTTGTTTTTAAGTTTATGGCCTGATTACAGCCTCTGGTTGAGCGTCTTTGAGGCAGACAGTTCATTCCAGTCTCCTCGACCGTCGATGCCTATCCCCGTCTCCACTAATTGTGCTCAGACGGATACTTCTTACCTAGCTCCAGGACAGCCGTGGGTGAACAGACAAGTTCCACAGGAACCGATGTCGACTGGACTTTCTGAGACAGATATGGATTGTCCTGATGGTGTGCTGCCTGAAACCTGGAAAAAGGCCCTGCAACTTGTTAAACGACTGTTGACGGCTCTGCTGGACATTATTGTCTGCCGTGACCAGAAAAAAGACTGTCAAGGTTGCGAGATAGACCATGCCAGCCAGACAAGACATTCCTGCCTCAGTGAACCTGATATCGCATACAGCGTAGGACGCTTTCAGAAGATCCTGAAGATTTTCCGCAAGCCTTGGCTGAAATGACTGGCTGTGAAAATTCTGGGGTATTATAACATTTTCCTACCTTTTCACAAAACATATGTGACGATTGAAAAGTCTGTTGATGAACTTGAAAATACCTACTCTATTCATGATGCTATAATGCAGTCATTTTATGAAATGGATGAACACTCCTACTCTGTAACCCACCGTATTGCAAATGAGTTTTGTAAGCGTAACCTTGATCCTGATGTGTGTAAGAACCACTTGGGTGAATATGACCTTGAATATGCTGATGTGTCAGAACTTGCTAGTAATTCTGAACCTGATGCCATGCCAGTCTGAACAACTCAGAATGCTAAATAAATGTTTATACGTTGTGTCAGTGTCTGTTTTATCACTGGCAATGGAGCAGGTCTTGGAAAAACATATTATATCCTTGAAAAGAGCTCTCTTGCAATCGGGTCACAATAGTAGTGATCAAGAGGTGTTATCTGGGCAATACACCTACACGATACATAAACCGGCCAGAATCCATTTGTGGCGGACAGCCGGAACCCATGTCTGGTTGGGATGCCCCTTTGTCACTGGATCCAGGGGAGCAGCCATGGGAGGCGCACTATGTCCCTCGAAACCTTTGTTGCCAGCCCCCCTGGGTTGCATCAGGGCCACTTTTGTGGAACACTGGAGCTCATCCTGGTTGGGCTCCGTGGCCTCCGCTGGGGGAGCTGCATAGAGCTGCACAGCTTAATGAGCCCGTCTGGGCGGGAGCGCAGCCACACCTGGAAGTAGGTCAACGAGCACCTGCAGCACTTCCGGGTGTGCTATAAGAGGAGCCTGCAGCCACTACTCAGGGTGCCAGAGTCGGGAGGAGAAGGACGAAGCTGCCTGGGAGAAGTAGTGGAGGAAGACAAAGAGTGTGATTTGGGGTGATTTTTCTTTGTGTGTTTTGGGGACTGTGTTGGGCCTGTGGGACACGGGGAACACGTGCCCCACGGCTGAAGAAAAAATAAATAGTTTGTTTATTTTACTCGTGCCTCTGGTGTCAGTCTGTGTCGGGTCGGCGTCAATAAAGCGCCTTTGCCACATATTTTAAAAGGAATAAGGTGTATGTTTCCAATATAGACGGACAATGGCAGATCGAATTTGCGGATATGACAAACCTGGCCGACTATAACCATGGTTACAAGGTTACAAGTATTTATTGACTTGTGTAGATATTCTTTCTAAATATGCCTGGGTCAGGGTTCTGAAAAACAAAATGGGTAAAGAAGTGACGAGGGCTTTTCGAGAAATTTTGGAGGAAGGTAGAGTTCCTGTCAAACTTCAGACCGATAGCGGTAAACAGTTTCTCAATCGGGAATTTCAAAGCTTGCTAAATAAACACGGAATAAAACATTTTACCACCGCTAGTGAATTAAAGGCTTCAGTGGTTGAAAGATTCAATCGAACTCTGAAGACCAAAATTTGGAGATATTTCAGCTCCCGCAATATTCGGTTCGATCTGCAAGTGCTACAGGAATTGGTGAAATCTTATAATCTGAGCTATCATCGCAGCATAAAAATGGCCCCTGCCGAGGTCAATAGTTCCAATTCTTGGAAAGTCTTTAAAACATTATATGACCTAACTAAACCCAAAAGAACCCCAAAATATAAATTCAAAGTTGGAGATACAGTGAGAGTGTCGATATCCCAGAATCCTTTTACAAAGGGATATGAACAAACATTTTCAGACGAGGTATTTACAGTTTCTGAATTAGTCCCGAGGGATCCACCTGTCTACAAGCTCAAAGATTATGATGGTGAAGACATTATAGGGTCCTTTTACGATGCTGAGTTACAAAAGATTAGAGGTATAGATGTCTTCAGGATTGAAAAAATTTTGGAGAAAAAAAATATCAATAGAAAAAAGCATATTTTGGTGAAATGGCTCGGATGGCCCGACAAGTTTAACAGTTGGATTCCTGAAAGCTTCGCGCAAGATGTTAAATATTGAGAATCAAAAATAGTATTTCATTAACTGTGTGTTTACAATGGAGAAAAAAAGCTTTTACGTTGTTCTCCCCAGCAATTCTTCCAGGGATGTTTTCCCTAATAATACCATCACCAATTTTACCATCAAATTAGCCGCCCCAATTGAATTACAGGGCAACTGGGATGTTGGACTGGCCGAAATTCAGTATCTGCACACCTGGAACACCCTAGACAAACCGGATAATGAATTTATCGTTGTGTCCCTGCGAATAACCAGATTTTACACTATTCCTGCAGGCTATTATTCTAGTGTCGAGAAAGTTACATCCAAGATGAATGACGTTGCTGCGAAAGAACCAAAATCCATTGAGGCCAGTTCAGCAGTCACTACGATACTGGAAAACACAATGAGATTTTGCTGCAGCGTGCTGGAACGAAGATTCTATGTCATAAACTCTGCGAAGGATGAAACTCTTCATGTCAGGGGGCAGTTGGGGATGATTCTAGGAGCTCATTTGGACATAACCTTAGGCACTGTGAATGAGGCTCCTTACCCCACGGATATCAGAGCGGGGTTTTTACTAACACAATGTCTAACTTGTATCTCAGAATGGATGAATAGTAACTTTCTCAAGTTAAATAAAGAGAAAACTGAAATCTTAGTGATTGGCAATAATAGATACAATTAGGCTATTAGAAATAAACTGGATACATTAGGATTAAAAGTCAAAATGGAGGTAAAAAGCTTAGGGGTAACTGTTGACTGTAATCTAAATTTTAAATCGCATATTAATCAGATCACTAGGACAGCATTTTTTCACTTAAGAAACATAGCAAAAATTAGACCTCTTATATCGTTGAAAGATGCTGAGAAATTAGTTCACATGTTTGTTTTCAGTCGACTAGATTACTGTAACGCACTCCTCTCAGGACTACCCAAAAAAGAAATCGTTTGCAACTAGTGCAGAATGCAGCTGCAAGAATCCTAACCAGGAAAAGAAAATCCGACCACATCTCTCCAGTTTTGATGTCACTACACTGGTTACCTGTGTCATTCAGGATTGACTTTAAAATTCTACCTTATGGTTTATAAAGCATTAAATAATCTCGCCCCATCTTATATATCGGAATGTCTGACGTCTTTTATTCCAAATCGTAACCTCAGATCCTCAAATGAGTGTCTTCTTAGAATTCCAAGAGCAAAACTTAAAAGAAGTGGTGAGGCGGCCTTCTGCTGTTATGCACCTAAAATCTGGAATAGCCTGCCAGTAGGAATTCGCCAGGCTAATATAGTGGAGCACTTTAAAAAACTGCTGAAAACACATTACTTTAAAATGGCCTTCTCATAACTTCACTGTAAATTAAATCCTGATACTCTGTATATCCAATTCATTATAATAACTTTTCATGGTGGCTCTAAAATCTGTACTAACCCCTACTCTCTCTTCTGTTTCCTTTTCCGGTGTCCTTTTGGTGGTGAAGCCACCACCATCTACTCAAAGTACCATGATGTTCCAACAATGATGGATGGATTAAAAGCCAGAAGTCTGTATGACCATCAGCATCAAGTCCTTCCGTGAGAACCCTAACTACAAAGAGGACTGTTTCATTTATGTTAGGTAGAATGCCCAGAGGGTACTGGGCGCTCTCGTGGCCTGGAACCCCTACAGATTTTATTTTTTTCTCCAGTCTTCTGGAGTTTTTTTTTTTGTTTTTTCTGTCCACCCCGGCCATCGGACCTTACTCCTTTTCTATGTTAACTAATGTTGTCTTATTTTAATTTCTTATTTTGTCTGTTATTTTTCTTTTCTTCCATTATGTAAAGCACTTTGAGCTACTTTTTGTATGAAAATGTGCTATATAAATAAATGTTGTTGTTTTATACCTTGTACGTCTACAGCGACATTGTGTCTCACCAAAGAGTTGGAGACAGCTACGTACCTCTCTTGAGATGCATACATATTGAGGATGAGATGAACAAAATCACCACAATCACCTATGACAAGCTGCACTACGTTCCGGTCAGCAAGACTCAGTTTGATATTTTGACCATTGAAATAAAGACAGATCAGAACAAATCGGTTCCATTTCAGTTTGGCAAGGTCATAGTCAAGTTACGTTTCAGACCTGCTAAGCAGTATATGCACGACTAATACAGAGATGAGAACTTACCAGGACCCTAGCCCTTACGTGTATTATTATGAATCCCAAGCTGGCAATGGACTCCCCAGGTTCTCTGGGGCCCCCGTGATGTATGGTTCTGGGATCGGTGGGATATTTCGCGGGCTGTTTAGAAGAACTTTGCCCCTCTTGAGAAGAGGATTCAAAATTGTCAAACCACACATTAAATCAGCCGCTAAGAATATTGTCAAAGACGTGGTGGCGGGGACCATGTCCTGTGTGTGACCCGGGAGGCTTGTTATGCTTAGTTTTCCTCATCACCATCAGCCCCGAGCCCTCTTGATTTTCTTTCCTAAGGTGGGGTCTGGGCGGGGTTAGGGAGGGGACAGGTTTGATTTCACCAATCACAGGACAGGGGGTGGGGCACACCATCTAAACCCACCAATCAGAGGAAAGGGGTGGGGTGCATCAATTAAATCCACCAATCAAAGGAAAGGGGGAGGGACAGTCAAGTCATCAATCATTTTTGATTGACATTTTGGCAGAAGCACCCTGCCTTAATACTACTCAGTTGAGTAGTTAATGCTTCACTTTTTTTTTCAAATCATTGCTGAGTGTTGTGTTGAAATGCCTTGAATTATGGGTGTTCTGGCATCCAGGTCCCTAACCGTGAGACTTCCATACATGTATTATACAGGGACATTTTAAATGAACTCTGCCACACTGGTTCACTACTAAAAATTATTATTTTCCAATTGTTTTAAAAACTATGGACTTGGGATTCAATTCACAGCAGTGCGGCTCTTTAATCTGCATTGTAATTTGTCGATGCTCTAATTTTGACTTGTTACAAAAAGGAGGCACTATTATAACAACCCAAAATAACAGCCTGTAGCTTCTGGGGCCTAACCATGTAGAATACGAACCCCTGAATTTTAAGAGTGACCTCTTCCCACCAGTTAATCTCTAGCCCTGACTTATCTACAGACACTCGATGTGCTCAAGGCAGCCTCAAACCCTACATGTGGTCACTCCCAGAGTCAAGGGTAACTGCTTTTGCAAAAGAGACACCATGCTAAAGTGCCCATTAGGTCTGAATGGCGTCGCTTCACCCATAAGCGCCCGATTAATTTCAGAATGCCTTAACTTCAGGAAATTCCTACTCACTGGTTGACCTTTTAATGGGGCAACAGGTCCTGCTATCTGAGCCTGGGACCCCATGTTGCCCTCCTTTGCCACACTGCCTTGAATTCTCTTTGTTCAGAAGAAGTGTCAGGCATCTGCTGGGATGTCCAACCTCTAACACCCGGGAGTAGTTGCCCGTTTCCTTCCAGGCTGCCCATCTTCCTCTTTTTCCGATGTGCACCTACATTATCCAGTGGATACGCCAGATACAGAGTCCCCCACACCCTCTCTGGTTAGCCATACCAGTGCTAGTGTGTGATCTTCTCTCTTTTCTAGGGTCCTGAGCTGTGTGGATCTTTCATTCCTACAAAACCCCAGCTCAACTATCAATACAAATGTACAAAAATGTCCGATGAGGGTTGACAGATTAATTCAGTGCTGTACACTTCTTTTGTACACTGTGTTGACTGGAGGCATCAAATACAGACATAAAAAAAGTTGCTTTCTAGTTTATAGTTGGTTAGGTTTGCTGTGAAGCTGTTTATGCATGAGGAGCATTCAGAATTGTGGCCATTCCTGTCTGCTTGATGAAGCTATTCCACAAGTGCCCATCTCGGAACATTAACAGGATTATGAAAATGATTTTCCTATTCGTCCCTCGTCTTCCCTAATATACTTCACACCAACAGCAGCTGAATCGGGGACACTGTTCCTGCTTTATTTTCTGGCTCTGCATATCTGTGCAATGTGGTGGGCAGCAAATACCATGAGGTAGAGTCTGGTTAACGGCTAACATCCACATTTGCACTGTCAAAGTTACCCAGGATCGGTCCGCAGAGACTTCATCTTGCTGCTTTTCAATTTAAGAACCAAAGTGCTCAAGAGCAATAGGGTAAAAAAAAACAACAGCTAAAGAAGAAACAAAAGAGGAGAGAGAGCCTCCTGGGATGCAATCCCGCTCCTTGTACTCCTGCAATTTCGGGTGCATTGTTTTGTCTCCGGTGCAGATAAATTTGTGTCAAGGTGCAGGGGCGCAGATAGACCGACTCTATGCATAGTAAGCGGCTTGTGAGGTGCCCCAGGGCAAGGCCTTATCACGGCGTGCTGGCTCATTTATCTGATTCCCAACTCAAATAGGAAAGCAGGCTTCAATCCGCCGTTCCCATTCTCTGGGAGGATGCCTGGCCAGGAATACAGAGATAAGTCCATTGCTGCTTTACCACTGCAACCTTCTGCCCCCCCAACCCCCCCCCCCCCAAAAAAAAGTATTTTCTATTTCTCTCCCGTGCTAATCTAGTTTCATTTTTTTCCCCCTTATCTCTCTGGTGGCTGCCGTGGAAAAAAAAAAAAGAAAAGGAAGAAAGTTCTTTCTCTCTTCTCTCCCTCCTGTAAAGTGCTATGTGTGTCGCCCAGCTTCTCAAACCCAGTTAAAGTGTGGTGTGTCTGTATTCATTTTTATATAAATGTTTATTTGTACCAAGTAGAGAGTGGAGCCTAACCGTAACCTTACCGGGCCACATCTAAGTACGCACACAAGACGTCAAATTCCTGTTTAGAAACAAATTAGATGAATACCTACTGTATGTGGTATGTGAGCCTCTCATGGGGCAGCCTGTTGGCGTATGTCCTGATTTATAAATCTGCATTATTCATCAGATGCGTGGAAAGTACAATTGGAACTGTTACACATGGTGTTCATTTAATTATTTATTTATTTGTTTTTTCTGTCACAGGGTTCCACTATGGCCTGGTGAATCGATTTCATTCTCCCTGTGTCTCCCAAGTCCTTGTGAAATTCACCTGTCTCTGAATGTCAAGGTCAGCTATCCTAATCGGAGCTTGTTCAGGGGCACAATTTGCCCCCCAATCTGGGCAGCTGAGTGTTCACATTGAAATATGAGCCCAATAGCCTGCGATTGTCCTTCTGTAAACAGACCACAATGGTCCTGGTGACTAATGGGTTTATTTCAGGGCCTGACACTAAATAGATTCTGAACCCAGTCATCACCTTCTTCGTTTCTTCTCTATATTTAATCCATGCCTTTGACTTGGGCTACCCACTGGGAGGTAAGCGCTTCCTTACCAGCTGGTTTAGCTAATGGAAGCTGGGATGCAGTTTCCACTTGAAGTCATCCATCAACTGCATTAAGCCATTCATCAAGTACCTAAAGTTTCCATCACAGGCTAAGGCTTGAATTGAACAGGATGCTCCGTACAAAATTGTGTCCACTGCTGAAAACTGTAAATTAACAGGCAGCTTTACTTAGTGGTCACACAATCCTCTTTAGTGGGGTGCGGAATACACTGTATTTGTAAGTTCATCTATCCATTCATTTTCTAAAGCCGTTTTTTTTTCTTTTGTTAAACGATCACAGAAAGCTGCAGCCTGTTTCTACAGCATCAGGTGCAAGGCAGGAGTCAACTTCGAATGGAATGCTCATATGAAAAAAATTTGGAGAAGGGGATGGACACCATTCTCATAGTCCAGTAAGTGTGATGAGGCACAACCTTTTCACTCCATGCTTCCCCCTAAAAATAAATCCAATCCACTTGGACCTGTTCTAAACACAAGGGGCTGAAGTTGAAGCTTGTAATGGCCACACTGCAGTAGTACTAGTAGTGGTAATTACAGTATCATTGTCACACATACTGAGTACAGAGAAATTCAGCCAAAACGTAACTCAAAGTAGGCAGCCTTCTGTCTAAAATGCCCACTAGTTGGGTCCATCACACTTAACCGGTGTCAGTACTTGGCAATAAGAGCCTGTTGAGGTGTTGGGTTTTTATGGACTAGCCAGGGGTCAGCATATGAAGCGTCCATGCATTAATTTTGCTTCTCTAATTTAGGGTCAGCAGGAGCAACCAGTACAAGGTAGGATCCAACACTTGGTGGCACACCAGTACATTCACATACACGTCAACAATCAAATAAACCCACCTGGTGACAGGACGCCCATGCAGACAGATCCGTGAAACAGCAGGGATAATTAATGAAATCAAAGCAAATCCACTGGTGTTGAATCAAGCACAATACTATAAACTCATGACGTTAGGATCATATCATGACAAAGTACCGATGAGGGTTAACTTCAAAGCAGGAACTAGAAATAGATAGGGGGTGAGAATCAGATCAGGACTATGATATATGAGTTTGAATTAACAACAGACTTCATATAGTCATGTAGTTATGTATATGTTAGTCATTAGCTCTAAAACATAAGTAATATGATAGTTATAATTTGTTACTAACCCTCACCTATTCTATTTCTCTTCTTGGTACTCAAATGTGGCACTTGGTGCCACAGTCCACCTGCCAAATTGTTTTCCCTAAGGTAAAATCATCTCTGATGGAGGATCGCAAGAATCATCGGATAGAGGGGTCCTTTCATCGGATTGGCTGGCCTAGAGCTGACTCAGCTGTGGAATGGCCAATAGGGGGAGGCAGCTTGACGGCTGAGGTCTCCAGGACTCTAAACAAATCCAAATCATATTATGTGATATCATCTACTGTTTGTAATAAGTTTATATGTTTAATATGTCACTATGCTCTTTACAAAAAATATTTGATAAATCTGCTTCTTCTCACATGTACAGCTAACACAAGGCCAGATTTAGCACACAGGGGCTCATCATTTAGAACTGCTAGGCAAGCATTAGAAGAGAAGAAAGGGACAACTACAAAAATTGGCATTGTACTATTTCTGTGTGACAGAGTCAACATGACTTTTCTTGTTTGTAATGGCATGATTTACCTAAGTAGGGGTCTGCACATGAAGAAATGGTATAAAACCTTTGAACATTGTCCGGCACATCTTTGAAGCTGGCGGACGGATTGGAGATACCGTCATCCAATCCTGAAAATCCTTCCAGCGCAGCAACAAAAATGACAGACTGTATACATCGAGATCCCACTTCGGTGAGAAGTCTTGCTATGGCTTCCTTCATCTGTAATGCCGCATAAATCGTCATTAAAGAAAGTTAAGTTATTTCTCCTATGTAATTTCTTACCACCGTATCACTAAGGGAGGGGTATCGCCTTTTAATAATATATCTATATAGTTTCGGGTTATTCTAACCAGGGAGCTAGCGCCCCCTATAGGAAAACACGGTTGAATTCTGCTCTGTACTTGTAATATTTCTATTGCATCATTATATTGTATTGAGGATTACTTGTGTCCTCTTCTGTGTATTGTGTTGTATTGACCCCCTTCTTTTTGACACCCACTGCACGCCCAACCTACCTGGAAAGGGGTCTCTCTTTGAACTGCTTTTCCCAAGGTTTCTTCCATTTTTTTCCCTACTAGGGTTTTTTTTGGAAGGTTTTTCCTTGTCCTCTTAGAGAGTCAAGGCTGGGGGTCTGCAAAATGCAGGGCCTGTTAAAGCCCATTGCGGCACTTCTTGAGTGATTTTGGGCTATACAAAAATAACTTGTATTGTATTGTATTGTATATACTAATCACTTTCTGTAGTGCATAGCATTCATTGATGATTCTTTACATTTATTCTGTATTTCTACAATGTGTTTATTGAGCTAGCAGGTGAAGATGAGTGATAATTTGAAATGTTTAGTTGTAAAGAAAAAGGAAGATACCTTGGGTAGCAAGGCAGAAGCCCTGTCAGAACAGCTGCATTTTGGTAAGGGCAGTGGGTATTTTTTCATGATTGAAGAAGGACAAAGCTGAGTTGTAGTTCATCATATCCAGTATATAGTGGGTGGGATCCTATTGCTGTCCTGCACTCCCAGAAGTCTCATAAGGGGTCACATTAGTCAAAAGGTGTCCTCTGTCCCAAGCTGTGGGTCTCAAAAATTGGTCTTCTAATGTCACATGAGATTCATCCTCACTTCAAAAGATGAAGATGATGATGGGTTTACACCAGAAGAGCACATTGCATTTATATAGTGCTTTTCAAGCCACTCAATGCACTTTACATAGAGAGGAGGGGGGGGGCACCTCAACTGCCACCAATGTGCAGCATCCACCTGGATGAGGCGATGGCAGCCATTTTGTGCCAATAAGTTCACAACACATTAGCTATTAGATGGTGAAGGGGTGAGAGAGATTGTTAGCCTATCAGAAAAACTAATGCCTTCACAAATATTACATCTAGTTAATTTTAAAAGCGTTTAAATTCTAATAATATTTTCCAAACCACAAACAAAAACAAGATGGTTTGGTTGTTAGGAAAATGTTTTATAGCTGCTAGCGCAGAATTGGGTTCTACTTTTATAAAACACTCAGCTGCTGTTTCTATGAACGGTGAGTACACCTGCCTATAACGATGCTGTTTCATTCTAGAAGTCTAAACCGACTTTACATGCTAATGGCTGGGAAACCCCTCTCTAGATTATGAAAACTGACCACCTTCATCAAGATAGAACTAAAGGCACTTTACTCATAGGAGGGATTTAAAGAACTGATCAGGCTGACCAGTGTAGTTCTTTGCAATAACTTCTAAAACTGGGCACGCCAAAGCTCTTTTAATCTCATACTGAATTAATTTTATTCTTGACAATGCTTTCCAACATTGGCGACAATAAGGCTGCTTTATTCTCTGGGGATCGTCATGCAGCTGACCATACTGAATCAATTTGGTTCTCTGAAACGCTTTCCAACACCCATCACAAGAGAAACTGTTTGATTTCTAAGAAATAGGTGACTACACTCAAGCAGGGTTATCGTCAAAATGCTTTGGACCAAATGTGCCGGGCTCATAGGGGCACTTCTGTCAACTGACCATTTTCCATTATTTCTGAGAAAGCTTAACATTTTCATAGGGGTTTGTCCATCTCATTACTGTTTCCAGTACAGCTTCTATAGAGCTTAAGTGTAACCCAACAATAACAGATTGAAGACAAGGAGCTACCCTGGAGGGCCATCTGTAAATCACAGGTCACACTTTTCTGTACACCCAATCCTATCTGAGTCTATAGAGTTGCCGATCAAACAAAATCAGCACAAGTTGATTGTAAAAATTCTGCCAAACAGGCACCAAAGCCACATCCTTACACCATTGGAACGCATACATTACTGGAATGAGGAAAAGTTATTAGAACTGCCGCCTTGCACTTCCACAAGACTGGGCCTCTCTAAATGTGGATGTTACATGTTCTCCCAATGTCTGTGTGGGTTTATTTTTACTGGTACTCTATTTTCTTCCCACACTCAAACTATTTGCGTGTTGGTGATCCTAAATTGACCTAGAATCGAGTTCCCTGCAACGAGTAGGAAGTCTTTTTATCACTGGTTCCTGCATTACTTCTGATTTTGCTGAAATAGATTTCAACTCCCCAGAATTCCTAGGTTTGAAAAGTAAAAATGGATGTAAAACCAGACAAATAACGCAATAAAGTATAAGAGGTGGTAAGTTGATCACCTGCTCTCTAGGATGAGTGCTATATTCTTGTTGGTGATGCTGCCTGGCATTTCTGTGGAACTACCCACTAGAGGAGAAGAGTTAGGGTTTATATTATCATTAAGGTTCATGCCTGGAGGTTGCTCATCTACATTTCCCACAAAGCAGGAATCTACCCCAACAACAAGTCCACTCGTTCATTCAGGTGAATCTTTATAAATACACACAGTGAGCGCATTCTAGCCGCAGTTAAAAATCCAGCCGCCTCGGCTGGCTTTTCCAATATTTATTGGCATCAGTTCAGTGCAAAGGCAGATTTTTATCCTGGTATATAGGTTTGTAGTGACACAAGCTTTATCATCATAAAGAAGGCTGAATCAGCAATTAGGCGGCGTACAGCACTGTGGGGACAGAGCGAACGGCCCTCCGTCAAGAAGAAGAAAAGGGGTCCTTACAATGAAAGGGCCCAGGGGACCTCAGGCTGAAGACTCATGATGGTGATTGATGCAGGTGCTGTGCAGACACCCAGGCTGCACAGGAAAATTAAAAGCCTATTTTGTAAAGTTGTAAAAAAGAAGAAACGCATCAGAGTGATGGAGGCCTCGGTCGGACGCCAAATTCTGTTTAGCAACACTGTCTCCTGAGGGACCAGTCTCCGGCTCTCAGATTGACTGATACATTTATACACATTTAGCGGCAGCGTGGCGCCAGTACCCACTGGACGGGAATCTATTTTGCATGCCACTCATCTCATACTTTAAAACAATTAGGTGCAAATCGCATCTTGTTTGGCTACATTTCTCTTTTGCCCTTTTCCTGTGCAGAAATTCCAACTGTGGTCAAAGCTGATACTGGTTTGTGGTTGCTGATTAAAGGCTGAGAAAATTGCACGGCACTACAGAGCTATTGAAGAATTCATTTGACATTACACTTGTTTATTTAGCTGGTGTTCAAACTCACGATTCTGGAGCTCTGTCAGGTTTTTCTCTAGGTATTCCGATTTTCCTTTCTCATCCCAAAACACCCATGTCAGGGTTGTTGTTCCCATGGAAGGAGTGATCCGTGTGATTCATTAGCACTTTGAATGGGGTTCTTGCCTTGCTCATAATGCTTCTAGCAGAGATTTTGGCTCCTACTGAAATAGTCAAGCAGTTTAGAAAATGAATGGATGGATGGATGGAATGATTTATTTAGAAAGTGATTTGAAAGTCAGTTTAGATGAAAGCAATATAACTCTCTCTCTCTATATATATATATATTGTGGTGGATTGCCGGCTTCTAACTCCAGCCCTCACCCCCAGGCCGCCAGGAGGTGCTCTCCGGACAGCGTGGATGTGCCCCAAGTTCCAGCAGGGCCTCATGGACTATGTAGTTTTTATAGGCAGCCCTGCTGGATACCTTGGGGGCCACCAGGCGTCGCTGTAGAGGGGCTTGTGGGCTCTTATGTGCCCTATAACCCGGGAGTACGTCATGGTCATGTGACATGAAGAAACGACGTGCTCCCGGGTTGAAGAAAAGGACTGTTTACCCTGACCCAGAAGGAATAAGGAACTGTGGACTGTGGGACAGGAACACCTCCGGGTCAGGGTGTATAAAAGGACTGTGGGAAAGCCCAGACAGTGAGCTGAGCTGGGAGGTAGGGTGGCGAAGTGTCTGGGCGAGGAGGAAAGAGTATTATTGTGAGAGAGTTGATTTATGAATAGTGTGGAGTGGAGGGTGCTTTGTGCACGTGATAACTGTAAAATAAATAGTTATTGTATTTTCATCTGGTGTCTGGAGTGGTACCTGAGGGTCCGAGAGGTGGACAAAGACCTTATCTGCTACAATATATATATATATATATATATATATATATATATATATATATATATATATATATACATATATACACACTGTACCTAAAAAGATGGCCTTGATAAGAATGAATCAGCGGTAGGCACTGAACTGGAAGCCTTGTGTTTTACGGTCCAACATCTTCACCATTGTGCAAAGCAAACAAGCAAAATGAAAAAAAGGGTCACCTCCTTCTTAATGCCTGAGTCTGGGAATTCTGTCACAGTAGCTAGTGCATCTCCATTTTCTTTTAACTCATTTTCCTTATGCCAGTGAAGCCAAATATTATCAACAAGGTCGCAAATCTCTGCCTTTTGACAAATGACAGATTGAGAGATTCGTTTCTAGTCAACTTTCATTCCTCTTTATCATTTTCTTTATCTGTTATGCTGCCTTCCAACTTCAAAGAATTGGGGTTTCTCTTCTTTGTGGAGTGTATGTCTTCCCACTGTGTTTTCATGGGATTTATTTGACCATTCTTGTGTCATTCGTGGTGTAGCGGTTTGCCGGCTGGACTATGCTAAGGCTACTGGTTCACTCTCCAAGTCTGGCTTATTTCCTGATCTTGTCTGAGCTTCAATGAAAAAAGAAATACATGTAAACACTTGTAATATACTGTGACCTTGGAAAACACCTGACAGGTAGTAAAACAAGTCTGAATTAGCATAAGCCACCCTAATTTGGGGTGTCCATAAAAAATGTAATGATTTACTTCATGAGGTAGAAGTACAGAATAAACAAGAAGAGTTGTACCTTCTTCTTTTGGCTGCTTCAGTTAGGGGTTGCCACAGCAGATCACCTTTTTCCATATCATTTTGTCCTCTGCATCCTGCTTTGTTACACCCACCACCTGCATGTCCTCTCTCACCACATCCATAAACCTCCTCTTAGGGCTTCCTCTTTTCCTCTTGCCTGGCAGCTCTATCCTTAACATCCTTCTCCCAATATACTCATCATCTCTCCTCTGCACATGTCCAAACCAACACAGTCAGAAGAGTTGCACAGAATAAATATTTTTAAAATATTTTTAGATTTTCTCCCACAGTCCAAAGACATGCAGGTTATGTGGATTGGTGATACTAAATTTACCTTAGTGGGTAGTTGGAGTGTGAGTGTGGTGTGTGTATGTGTATTCGCCCGGCAATGGATTTGCAATATGTCCGGGGATTGTTCCTGCCTTGTCTTCCTATGTTTGCTGGGATAGGCTTCAGCACCCCCTGTGACCCTGCTCAGGATTATGTGGGTTTAGAAAATGGTTTGTATGGCATTCTCAACTGAAATAGAAAAAAAAAATTAAAAATATCATATTCATTATTGTTGAGCTTGAAATAGTCTAAAATGATACACCAGACTTGTCATTTGTAACCTTCTGACAGTTGCACTTAGAGGGCTAGAACAACCAGTAAAGAATCAAATATCAAAAATATTATCATATTCATGATTGGCAACCTCAACATAGCATACTCATTTCTGTTTCTAACCTGCTTAGTCCTGAACAGGGTCAAGGAGGGTGCTGAAGCCTTTCCCAGCCAACATAGGGCCCAAGGCAGGAACAAACCCTGGACAGGGCACCAGTCCATCACAGGGCGAACAAGCATGCACACCCACACACATCCACACACATGCTTGAGCCAATTTAGTATGACCAATCCACCTAACCTGCATGTCTTGTGGGAGGAAAAATGGAACACCCAGAGAAAACCCATTCAGACACAGGCAACACATGTAAACTCCACACAGGGAGGACCTGGGACACAAACCCTGGTTTTCTTACTGCGAGAAAGCAGCGCTACCACTGTACCACCGTTCTGCCCACACCGATACCCTACATAATATATCACTGATCTCCATTTTTCTGAAGTTTTGTGAAAAGGAGTAACTTTGAGCTTTTGTATCCCATTAAAGCGTGGACCCCTGGGGTCAACTGATGCAGCATGCACAACTTCAAGTCCTTCTGACCATTTTTGCTGAAGGCACCTATTGGTTTACTCTTTATCATAAGGGTGTAATTTTGTGCACAAAGTATGCTTCACAAATGGCCTAGAAATGAGGGCCAAAAATTGGGGGAACCCCAAAAAGCTTGATGTCTTGCATAAATAGACATCAAGACGAGTCAAATGATAGATGTGGGGGTTTTCTCGAACTGATGAGTCAGGAGCTGCCAGAAAAAAAAAACTGAAGTGATTGCAAAGCACAATTCTTACAAATAATATTAATAACCACCAATAGCTTCTGTAAATTGCTGGTGTGCCATCTATGTGTGGTTCCTACCTTGGGCTTAATGCTGATGCCATGCTTTCTCATTGCTATGACCCTGATCTGAACAAAGAGGACACACAAAATGGGCAAATTAACTATTATGGGAAGCAAGAGCACTGTGAGCTTATACTGTAAAGATATGGACTGGGGAGCCATTTAACTTACTCCATAATTGGATCACTTTTGATGGCAGCACAACTGCACTCCTTGATCAACATTTTCTAAGTAACATAGCTAGACATATCCATGGAAATGAGAATGGGAAAGGTGCTATATAAATAAAATGTATCATTCTTATTATTACAGGTCCAGTAATCACCATATCTCTTTATCTTTGATATCAGTAAAATGACAGCAGGCCGAAAACAATTGAAAATATTGTATAAAATATGGACTCCATCATCATCGCAAACATGCTCATGTTAGTTCAGTTGGCAATGCCAACTTGGCTATGTATGACTTGGTGTAGGTGTGAGGGTGCCCTGTGGTAGCCTGGCACCCCACCCAGGGTTGATTCCTGCCTTGCACTCAATGATCTTTTAATATACTCTGGTGGGTTTGAAAATGAATAGGCATAAACATGACTTGAGTGAAATTAGCAGACAATTTCATATTCTATCACTTGTAACTGAAACATTTTCTAAAGGGAACATTTTGAATAAATAATACTGGTAAATGTATTCAGTTCATCAGGAGTTCTCATGAACCAATTTTCTTTCATAATCAGTACTATTGTAGTATTTCAGCTGATTTTATCAACAATGCTAAACTCCATTGCAGTCGCTTGATCTGAACCATTCACAGACAGCCATGCACAACATGGCCAGAATAGTCAAATCGTGCTCAGGAATTCCTGAAAATCAAAGTCATAATTTTGTCTGCTTACATCATGAATGGAATATTGTGTGTTTTTGTGTTCTTTTGGACAAACCATCCTGAATGCTGACCCTGCATTAATGTATGTCAGTGTCTTAGACAGCCTAGCACAGTCAATATAGACAGGGCTATACAGTGATGAGGTGTATCGAGGACCAAAGGAAGTATCATAATGTAACTTTACCTGGGTTCACTTCCCTGGTCCTCCCTGCGTGGAGTTCTCTCCGTGTTTCCTCTGGTTTCCTCCCACAGTCCAAAGACATGCAGGTTAGGTGCATTGGCGATCCTAAATTTTCCCTAGTGTGTGCTTGGTGTGTGTGTTTGTACCCTGTGGTGGGCTGGTGCCCTGCCCGTGGTTTGTTCCTGCCTTAGGCCCTGTGCTGGCTGGGATTGGCTCCAGCAGATTGCTGTGACCCTGTGTTAGGATATAGCGGGTTGGATAATGGATGGATGGATGGATAATGTAACTTGATCAAATCCGGTCAGGATCACTGAAGCCAGACCACTACAGATCCCCCATTCTCAGAGGGTCAAATTGGAGCCATCAAGCAATACATCTAGCACATCTGTTGGGATGTAGGCAGAAAACCTAAGTGGACACAGGAGAACATGCAGACTCCACACAGACAGAAACTGGGCACAGAATTCTAATTGTGCTACCTTAGCAAAGATGTTAGAGGCACAGTTACCATCACATGCTGCCTGGGTGGCATGGTGGCATAGTGGTTAGTCTTGCTCCTATTGCTGTTTGTGTGAAATTGTACAGAGGTTCTCCCTGTTTCTCCCAAATCACTTGGTTCCTGCCTTGTTTCCAATGCTGCTGGGACAGGTTCACCTGAGTTATGCTGGTTTAATAACACATGCATCGATGGATGGATGATGCAGATGGCATCCTGGTGTTTGCACCTGTGTCTTTTCTTCAGAGATAATAGAGGTGGGCCGTCCAATTGGATTCAAACATTAAAACTGACAGGAGCCTCATGGGCAGACTCGGAGAAATTTCATCCAGGCTTTTTAATGAAACATTTCTTGCAAAGCTCATTCTGTGCAAACTGATCATCTATAGGATGTTTCCCCCGCTCTCATCAGCTGGATGGGCATTCGTTTTTCTAAATAGAGTCTGGAAGTAAAAGACTTCATTGCCTGGATATTGTTTGCGTATTATTTATCCTATATTTGAATTTAATTGACCAAGTGTCCCTAGCAGGCCCCGCCCAAGCTAGGCGAGCTCTTCTGTGGAAAACAAAAAACAAAACAGAACAAGAGAGGCTGGCACTGGCGAGGCGCACGCTCATTTACTGCGATGTCAGCTCCTTGTCTCGTTGCAAACCTCACAGAAGGGAGGTCACTCCCGTGTCAAGAGGGGTGTGGAAACCAGCTGAGCAGCCTCCTTGCGCATTGTGCTAATTTGTGCAGGCGTAAAAGGAGGAGAGGCAGCCTTGACAGGGACGTGCAGGACAGCATATGGTGCCTTGGTGAAGGAAACGCTTGTGAAAACAGTAATGGCAAGACACCCTCAAAGTCCACCACTTTGGGGAGAGGCAGATTCTGTTGCTGGTTTAGATGTGGGTTGCAGGCAGTGGGTCAGATAAGGCGACTTCTCCATTCTGGCCAGTCAGACCTGCAGGACCCGTATACTGCTGCCAGGAGAGATTGCTGCCATGTTAAGTGACCCGAATGATGAAGGAAAATGCACGGCAGACAGGGACTCTCTACCAGCTGGACGGCACTCTTTAATAAACATCACTGACTAGTCATGCGAGTTCTTGCGAGGGGGGTTAAGTTGGGGCGCAACAGCCAAGCTGCTTCATTTTCAGAAGCTCCCAAGCTGAATGCCTTGTCAGTTACATGCAGTGCAGCCCTGGCGTACAGAGCACAAAACAGTATGGACAGGCCGGTGTTTACTTTCAAACCCAGAAATGGGGCGATTAGACTGATTGGCAAAGGGTGAATGAATGACTTAATAGAAAGTGGTGCTCCATCCACAACTGGTTGTCAAGATGTGCTGTGGCTCCACTGCTACCAGAACATTAGATCAAGGGGCCTCAGAAAATGAATGAATGAGTTTACATGGGGAAAACCACTGAATCTCTTCACATACACTTGCATAATTAAATTATGGAAAGGTGGGATGTCAGGCTGCAATTCTACTCCTCGTCTGCCAGCAAAACAGAGGACCTGACAGGAGCTGGCCGCTTCTGGAGTCTAGTTATGGGGAGGTGGAGAGACCTTTCCTCACTGCTGTCCCATTGATGATGGCTCATCTGTGCCTTAAATGACTACAATCAGACACTTTGGCAGTGCTGACCCAGGGACAGAAGGGTGCATTTGCAGATCTGCTGCGACCCTGAGAGCAGAATGAAGGCAAGGTCAAGCTCTCTGTGAATGCAGGTGATGGGAGCCCATCATTCCTCGGCCCTCACACTGTACGTGCCCAGACAATATCATCAAGATGCTGTCAGGCGCTTTTCAGAGAAATACTCAGATAGTCTATTGGCCTATTTTCTGCTCTCAGTGCATCACTACACAATTACCTGGACATTCTTTTTATTATTACCTAAATAATAAACGCACGGCCAACAGATAACAGATCACATCTTTCTATATGCCTTTCTTGGCGACATGTTGCATGGTGGTTACCACATGAAGTAAGAATTTTGCTGCACCCTGTACAGGTGACAATAATGAACCTATACACGCACAAAATGTTTTTTTTTTTTTGAACCAGCACTCTTCCTCATGAATTCTTGCAAATATAATGAAGAAACTGCCGTTCACTAAACCACCCGAGGCTCCTCATGTTTAACTGAAAGAGTAGAAGGAGCAAAATGGTCGAATAGAATGGAATTAAAATGAGGAGGAAGCCTACATAAGGAATAACAAAACAAAATCCTTGGCTCTGACACGTATGACAAATGACATGTTTGCTAAATAGCTAAAGTAAGCCACACTTGGTAATTTATTTCCAATTCTGCAGATTAGGCACATTTGTTTAAAAGATGAGTTCAGTTAAAAAGAGGAATTAGCCAAGAAATATGAATTTGGTGGCACTGAGCACTAGAATGAAAACTGGAAGTCTGGGCTTAAAACAACTACATCAAGAAACAGAATTTCTCTAGAGGAGAGTTTCCAGAGGTCCATTTTGGCAGATGCCTTGGCTGCTTGCTTCCATTCCAACTTGATGCCAAGTTGTGCTGTGAACTGGACTCATTCTGCCCCTCAGCCTGTGCTTTATCCATCCATTCATCCGTCCTTGCACCTACTTTCTAAACGACTTATCCATTTCAGGGACACAACAAGTAGGAGTCCATCCTGGCAGGAGTGGACGCAAAGTATGAAAGAACCTTGAGCAGGGCACCAGTCCATTACAGGCCCAACTCACTCCTACGGACTCAATTTAGAGTCGTCAATTAACCTACAGTATAGGAGTTTGGCATATGTGAAGAAAATGTAAAGACAGACACCAAGAGGACGCGCAAACACAACACAGATTGCATCAGGGCAGGATTTCAAATCCAGGACTCTGGAACTCTGAGGCAGTCGCTCTACAAAACAGCATCACTGTGTGATTTACTTTAGCAGCATTTTTGTCACATACTTTTATGCCTTGTGTCTCATCACTTTTGTGAATCATCCAGTTATTTTTAATTCATATCTCTGTTGGGTTTTACCTTGTTTAGTGTTGTCCCTTCATTTCCAAACTTCAACAGTGCCTGCCTTTCATGGTTATAGTAATGGCCCCATTATACTGAATGGAACAACGCTAACTGTAAAACCAAACTCTATCCCACACTGTTACTTTGTCAGTTTTGTTGTGCACATTGTAATTATATTTGATCTGTAAATATATTTATATTTTTTATTATATCGATTAGTTTGTATATTTTCTGATATGGTATGCAGGTGAATAGGTGCTGCCAGAAGATGACTTTTACCCAATATGTACGAGGGTATGACTCATGATTCACATTGAGCACAGAGTAACGGGGATTGTAGAAGATACGTGAAAAAGAGAGTGCAGGCAGGGTGGAATGGGTGGAGAAAAGTCTCAGAAGTGATTTATGACAGACAGTTATAAGCAAGAGTGAAAAGGGAAGGTCTACAGGACGGTAGTGAGACCAGCTATGTTATATGGGTTGGAGACGGTGGCACTGACCAGAAAGCAGGAGACAAAGCTGGAGTTGGCAGAGTTAAAGATGCTAAGATATGCATTGGGTGTGACGAGGATGGATAGGATTAGAAATGAGTACTTTAGAGGGTCAGCTCAAGTTGGACGGCTGGGAGAGAAAGTCAGAGTGGCGAGATTGCGTTGGTTTGGACATGTACAGAGGAGCAATGCTGGGTATATTGGGAGAAGGGTGTTAAAGATAGAATTGCCAGGCAAGAGGAAAAGAGGAAGGCCTAAGAGAAGATTTATGGATGTGGTGAGAGAGGACATGCAGGTGATGGGTGTGACAGAGGACAGGAAGATATGGAATAAGATGATCCACCGTGGCAACCCCTAACAGGAGCAGCTGAAAGAAGAAGAAGAAGACAAACTTATAAAAATTGGATGTAAGACCACTGAGTGCTGTAGTGTCAGACAAGGAACACTGGAGAAATTAAAGGGCCGTATCTCCTGGCCCAGTCGAGGGTAGAATATCTAACAAGCTTATGACTGAACCCCCAATAAGAAATGGGAAAGTAGAAAAAATACTTCTGGCCACCACGGGGCACACCATTCACCATAGGGGTATGTGATGCCAAACTATCCTTCACAGAATATGACAGGCCGTGTCTAACCCTTTCATGACTCTGGACACTGAAATGGTACCATAACACCAAGGTCCGGTAGGCTGGTGTCTTGTTTTACAAATATGTTCTTGTCTTTTAGTAGCTTTGTGAATAAAGGGAGTGAAGAGCTTGGAGGACAGAAAGAACAAGCACTTGAATGGCAGAAGAAGAGGATCCAGAAGTTGCAACTAAAGAGTAAGCAAGTGAAAAGCCAGCCTGTGGATATTGAAGAACACAAAAAGTACATGTTCAGTGTACTTGTCCCCACTTCACACCATCTGGATAAAATTCCCTGAGACTGGTAGAAGGAAGAAGAATACCGAGGTCTTGTCCTTCATGACATCTGCACTAGCTGACTTTCTCTTTTATTCTTTTTTATGACAGAATGCTCAGTGGGGGCCTGATTGGTCTTTTGCTTGAGGAACCCCAGATGTTTTTTTTCTCCACTGGTGTTTTTTTCATCTCTCCAGTGACCATCTCTTGATTATTGTTTTTCTTTATTTTAATTTGTAAAGCACCTTGAATTATACTTTGTATTAGAAGGCACTATATAAATAAATGCTATTATTTATGTATACCATAGGATGAGGTGCATCTGTTTCATAAATGCTACATACTTCTGCTCTTCATGGCTTTATTCTGGGTGCGGTAATCAGATCAGATTAGATAACAGCTTAAAATCTTGTCCTCTAAAGTGTCTTATTATTGTCATTTACCTAATGAAAGAACATTAAAACAATTGTCGTGAGAATAGGCCATTCAGCCTAACAAGCTCACCAATATGTTCACAAAGATTCTCCAAATAACATTAATTCAAGATTTGAAGGTCTCTAAAGTCACATACAGTAAGTAAGAAAGAAACCACTATGGCATGCTTGGCAGTTAACATCAATGGCATCTGTGGTAGCAGCTCCATAATATCACTGTCACACCCTTTCCTGAGTAAAGTCACAGTCCCCAGCGAAGGGTACCCATGGATCTGACACCACTGTTACAGTGATCGGCTTTGCTTGCCAAGTCATCAGAACGGGATTGCATGTTGAACCCCGACACAATGAATTCTTTACAATACACAACACAGCATCCATTAAGCATTGAGTATTTTTGTTCTCCTAGTTTATTCGATTATGGTAATACTTTTAAGGTTGCTCTTGCCCACTAATGATCAGATTTGATATTATATTATAATATTGCTCTGTAAAGCACTGTAATATGATTACACTAGTAACAGTGCTATGCACAGTAAAATAAAGACTGACTGATGTAGCTGTTTCACGTATCAATGAGTGTAGCACTCCTTCATATAACATGGCAGATTGTGGTTTGGGGAGGAGCTCTCACAATTCCACATTGCTTACTGTGTGCTATTTATCAATCTTTAAGCTATACAGTACATTTCACCTTGTGCAGCAGAGTACAAAACAGCACAATATAGTAAGATGGAATAAAAAAGGACTTAAATATAGCATAGGTGGCAAGGAAATATGACACACTAAATAGAGTCACTATGTGTACTTGAGAAGAAAGAAAGAAAGAAAGAAAGAAAGAAAGAAAGAAAGAAAGAAAGAAAGAAAGAAAGAAAGAAAGAAAACTTCATGACGTGAGAATAGATTTGTAGTTAAACTACAAATCACATCGTACTGGGAAATTCTGATAAAGCAGCCCGAGGACTGATGCATAGCTGTAACCCTTCCATTTTTAGCAGGATATTTAATTTGATTTAAATAAAAAATACAGAAGATCTGGTAAAACGAGGAATAGACAACACATTCGCAAATTGGTTGAAATGAAAAACAGCAGTGAATGTATTCCCCCAGGACTGAGTTTGGGACCTCCTGATCTAGACTGACTCAAATGTATGTGCCCTCCAGAAGAATTGACTATGCCCTGCAGAGTGAATTAAATGAATTTGCTCTCCAGAAGAAATGATTGTGCCCTCAAGAGTGAACAGAATGAATGTGTCCTCCAGAAGAAATCACTGTGCCCTCCAGTGTGAATCATATGAATGTGAACTTGTGAACAAATCAAATGAATGTGCCAAATAAAAGAAATGACTGTGCCCTCCAGAGCAAATTGAATGAAATGTGCCCTCTAGAGTGAGTCGAATGACTGTGCCCCACAGAAGAAACGGCGGTGCCTTCCAGAGTAAATAAAATGAATGCACCTTCTAGAAGAAAAGAATATGCCCTTGAGGATGCATTGAATGAATGCGCCTGGTAAAAGAAAAGAATGTGCAATCCAAAGTGATCTAAGTAAACGGAAGCTTCTAAGCACGTCAATTGAATGTGCTCTCTGGAAGAAAACGACTGCGCCTTCTGGAGTGAACAGGATGGAAGTGCCCTCTGGAATAATTTGCCATGTCTTGTAACTCGAATCTTAAGAATATGAAGTCATAAACAAGTTAAATGAGGGAGATCTCCAGAAGAATTTCCCACTCCTTGTAACGTGCATTGAATGAATGTGCCCCCCAGAGGGAATCATACAAAATGCATTCCAAAAAAATCAAATGAATACACCATCCAGAATGAATAGAAAAGGAATGCATCTTCCAGAATGAACTGAATGAACACACCTTCCAGAGGGAATCAAATGAGCACACCGTAGAGCAGGGATCTCCAACTCCCATGAAGAGGGGAAAAAAATTAGCAGCAAAAACTGGTCACTAATTAAGAAAAGGGTTAGAATGAAATCCTGCAGCCACAGTAGCACTCCAGGACCAGATTTGCAGACCCCCTGATCTACAGTGATCTAGACGACTAGGCACTTCTTTGTTAATCAAAGGTAAAGTATGTAACTTCCACAGTAAATCTAATAAAAAAGGCCCTTTAAAGTGAGCCAAATGACTATGCTGCACAGAGTGAATTACAGAAAGGCTCCTTCTTAAGTAAACCCTATCAAATGTTCTTAAAAGTGAATCACAACAATGTGCCTTTTTAGAAAGAATAAAATCAAATGCCCTCCAGGCTGAATCACATAAATGCACCTGCCAAAGTAAATCAAATGAACATGGCCGTCCACAGTGATTCAAATGACTAGTAGGCCCTCCAGAGTGAATATCATGAGCAAGTCCAGTATAGCGGCCCCCAAGACGATACCCTTAACAGTGAATCACATGAATGCGCCTTTCACAATGAATTCATTCAAATGCACACCGAAGTGAATCACATGAATGCACCTTCCAGTCTAATCAAATTAACACATCCTACACTGTGAATCGAAAGTGGATTGAGGGAATCAACCAAAAAAGTTATTCCCTCTCATTTATAGAATCTCCTGTATTCTGTGTTACTATTATTGTGTTCTGATGCCCCCCAATAAATAAATGAAAATAAAGAAATTCTGTAAATAAATAAAGCTAGTAGAAGGTGGTTTTTGAAGAGTAAAGTATGTCAGTTAAGATTTAATGCCTTTGCGTGGTGATTTCTATAATCCTCCAGAGTTTTAATGAACCCCATGAAGGTCTTTCAACCTTTGCAGGACTGAATATTGTTTTTGAGTGAAAGTGAATGTTGATTTTTTATAATGGCAATACTTTTTGGTGTCTCTCCCTTTCTCCCAAAAATGCACCCCCACATGAGCCCTCAAAGCCTGTAAAGTGTTTGTACTCTGCTGCATAATCCATTTCCAGCTCCTCATCAAAACTTTTCAACAATCGAGAAATGGGTGAGTGGAGTTCAATGAAGGGTCCATTCGTTAATTTTTATCTAACTGAGCCCCTCACGCCCCCCCTTTAACTTCCTTCAAGGAATTAAACTGAAAAGTTTTAAACATCAAATAAAGTTCCATTGCTGAAGGGGAGCTAATGTAACATGAACTTCTGGGAAAGCATACTGCTGTACCAAAGAGAAGTCTGCTATTTGGCAATACTGGAGAGTTCAGAAAGTTCAGATGAAACCCAGAAGCTCAATACAGTTTGTTTTCTTTTTATAGGTGACAGCTCGATTGCCTGAAGGACAAACGCTCCTTCACACGTGCCCACCAGTGCAAGAGAGATGACAGTGTGGATGAAAGCAGGATGTGAAGCAATGCCGTTTGTTAAGGAAGGAGCTTCTCGTCATGCTTGGGATGCTGTTCCCACTGGTTAGAGGAAATGGAAGTTGGCTTCCTGGGTTATTTTTTTTGATCGTCTGTCCATTACTTTTTTTAAAAGGCAACTTTGTAAAATACACACTTGGTAAGGTGGGGGCATGCAATTCAGGTAAAGCACTCACTTGACTGGCATGTGACGGGCCTTATTTTGAGTCTCAGTAGCCAGGCCTAACCTAATAACATTCTTCTTAAAGAAAATTAATGACATTCAGTTAGCTTTATTGAAAGGTACGGATGGTGCAATACATGTGGAGAAGCACACGTGACAGATTTCTGCTAATATCTCACTCAGCAGCTTGAATTATAGAACATGGGGAGAACTTCCATGGGATGTGCAGAATAAACTTCTCAGCCATTAGCTTGCACTTCATTTTACATTCAGAGATGACTTTATAAGGTCCACCTATCCAGCGCACGGTAGGACTTCCTCATGTCTCTAGACGAGTTCTTGAGTACTTCAAGGCATGGATTCAACAAGCTGCTGGAAGCATCCCTTATGTATTTGGGACCGTGCTAACTAAACCATTGATACAAGTCAGATAGATAGATAGATAGATAGATAGATAGATAGATAGATAGATAGATAGATAGATAGATAGACAGATAGATAGATAGATAGATAGATAGATAGATAGATAGATAGATAGATAGATAGATAGATAGATAGATAGATAGATAATTGATGGCTGTGAATTTTTGGCCTGTTTGTATTTTAGATTTGTGATTGTGCCAAGTTATTTGTACAAACCCACAAAGAACTGTACGGATTGTAATAGTTTTTCAGGTATAAGTCCTTTATTTCATAATTATATTGAGGGGCGGTACAGAACAACAGAACATAGTGCCGATGCTGCACAGCTCCAGGAGACTAGCCTGGTCACTATCTGTGTGAAGTTTACATTTTCACTGCAAATTAATGTGAGTTTTTCTTCATGTATTCTGACATGCTTGCATATAATGCTGCCAGGACAGGTACCCCATGACCCTGATTTTGATCATTGAGTTCAGAGAATGGATGGATACAAAAATCGATAAACACAAAGAACACTGAGAAAATTACATGCTTGGCAAATGCAAAATAAAAATTCTTATCTCCAGACATGGTCCTAGAGGCTACTTCCAAAGAAGCAGAACCAGCTAGGACACTATGTTGGGTCACTGGTGGACTGTGTGGCCTAATAAACACAGAGGTGTGTATATTTCTGTGAAGGTCTTAGCTAGAGTTGACTTTTCTGAGAGGTGAAAAGCTCAGATAAAGGAAATGCTAAAAAAATGACACCAACCAATTAATTTTTGCTCCCTGCTTTATCCTGGTCAGTTTGGGTGCAACAGATCTTAGACAACAAGTCTGTCCATTGCATGGCACACAAGTACTGGGTCATTTGTGAATTGCCAAAAATCCAGCAGCGTACAGTTCTGATTCAGGGACGAATTTCATGTGAATATACGTAAGTGTTGTAGCAGTAGGGGGCGCTAGAGCTCCCTTGAACCCACAGATACCACTCCAAACACCTGGTAAAACTATAATTATTATTTATTTTATAATAATAATGTGCATAAAGCACCCTCCACTCCACACTACACATACAAGTACACTTTCACTAATAACAATAATCAATCCTCCTCTCCCAGACACTTCGCCATCCTACCTCCCAGCTCAGCTCAGCATCTGGGCTTTCCCACAGTCCTTTTATATTCCCTGACCCGGAAGTGTTTCCAATCCTACAGTCCATGTGATTTCTTATCACTTCCGGGTCAGATAAAAAGTCCTTCTCTTCAACCCGGAAACACATCGTTCCTTCTGGTCATATGATCATGATGTGCTTCCGGGTTATAGGACACGTATAAGTCCTTGAGCCTCCCTGCAGTGTCCTCTGGTGGGCCCCACGGTGTCCAGCAGGGTTGGGAATAAAAACTCCATTGTCCATAATTCCCTGCTGGTCTTCGGGGCACTTCCATGCTACAGGGAGGGCTCCATCTAGCGGCCTGGGGGTACTGGCTAGGATGAACAGCCGGCCATCTCCCATAGTGTATAACATACACTCACCTTATTCAAAAATTATCCATTTAGCCATATATATTTTTACTTAATCAAATTTAAGTTTGCAGCTTTTCTCCTTGTTACCATAAGCTACAAAAAGAAGGACAAGTATACAGTAGGGTATGGTTTGTAGAAGTAAACCCCCCATGCTAGTATTATATTGAATAATAGACAGGAAGACTTTAGGGACCTTAAAAAAATCAGCTCAGTGCTAATTTGGAGAAATAAGGTAAACAGGATTGACGAACTTTGTAGGTCTTAATGGCCTGTTCTCATCAAAATCGATCTAATGTTCTAATTAAACTAGAGCATCATGTTGGTGCCTATCCCGGCAGCACTAGGTACTAGGCAGGAACCAACTTTGGATGGGATCACTTTCACTGACTATTGGAGAGTTGCTAATAAACCAAACAGAACAGCGTATTTTTGGATAGTGAAAAGAAATCCATGAGACTCCTAGGGGGTGAATGTCCATGGAGATGAAGACTCTTTATAGATGGCACCTGGGAGTCAAACTTAAATCAAAGTATTCCTAGAAAGCAACTATTGACCCTTCCACCACCTCCAAAATATCTAAAATTTCCATCTAGCAATTAAAGCTACTTCATAAAAGTATAAGATCATGGGGGTACTGATGCCTATCCCAGCAGGATTGGCAGAAACCAACTTTTGATAAGGCCGAAGTCCATTTTCAGTGCATACCCATATCCTCAACCACTCACTAATTGAGGCCCAGCCAATGCATAGATGCCAATCAAACAACTCTTCCCATCTCTGAGATGTGGCAGTAAAACAGCAGCACCAGGTCAATTGCCTACAACATTCAATAGAGATCCCTACCAAAAATTCACATTCAGTCTCCCTTGAGTGTTTGAGTAGCAAGAAGAGGACTTCCATACTGTAATTTTGCATGAAAATAATTGTAAAAACATAAAAGAATAAAAAAAAGAGAAATCAGAAATAAAATTGTTGTCATGTTTGGCACAAGAGACATTCCGACCACAGTACTGTCAGTTTTCAATGCTCCTTGGGTCAAGCTGGAGCTCAACTGCTTCAGGATCAAGTCATAGGAAACATTTGCTTTAATAGGGCTGGCTAACTTCTCCATGTGTGGAAAAGGATGCTATGAACTCTGACCCTGGCTGACAAATCCTTATCTTGTTGCTTTTATTGTCTGCCTTGACCAGGAAGAAATGGGGGTGCAACTGATCCCTAGTCTCAGGAGCAGATGGGCATCTCACAAAGACCCTCGCACCTCGGCAAGCTGGTCTTCCACTATGCCTGATTAAATCCTAATACCAAAGTTCGAATTGATACAGTGAATCTGTGGTGATTCAATTAGTGCATCAGGCATGAAGAAAGCTCTACAAAGAGATGGGGTAGTTAGAAAGTCATTTTCTTTGATCATTATAGCATCTCACATGTAGAAGCAGAAAATTATAGGCTCATGCGTCTTTGCTTAATATCCTCTGGGGCCAGATTTGTTGCAACATTCAAGTTAGATGTCACAGTTGACAAAATCATGTGCACTTGATGGATTTAAACACTGCCAAGGTAATAAGAGGAGAGGCGAGTCTGCGTGTGGAAGTGCTGCTGTGCGTAACGGCGGAGAGAAGGCTGGTGGAGGCGAGGAAAAAAAATAAAAATAAAATAACTTAAATCGAGGGTAAGCAGAAATGTGTAACATGAAATTAAGATTTCATTTTTGTCCAATCCTTTTTTTTCTTTCCCTACTGTGAAACATTTGCTTGGACTGGTCTTGAGGGATCAGTGCACAGGGTTTTCTTAGGTGCCTATTTTCTAAAGCCCAGGAGGACAAGCCCAGCCAGGCCACTATGCCTGGAAGCACCTCTCAGAGAGCTTATGCACGTAATGCCCAAGTTTGTTTTGTGTGAGCAGCGTATGCCATCTCTATCGGCCGATGGTTTATCTCATAGCGTACACGTTCCCGCTTTCTGAACAAAGCGTTCTGCAGTGGGATTCGCCCTGTTCATCTACATTAAAAAAACATCCCTTATCATCAGTCCTCTTTCATTTCTTCAGACGCTGCCTTTCTATCTCTGTCTGGTCTTCAAGATATGCTAATCGGTGTGTAAGTATATCCTGTCAAATAATTACCATATATTAAACTGTACTCATCTTGGTATAATTTCCTCATATGCATAATCGTATTTGGCTTTCCTCAGAATGTGAAAACTGGTCTTACCTTGGGCAAGTTAATCTTCAGTGATTGAATATCAGACTCATTTGAATGTGTTAACAAAGTGTGCCTTAAGGAGCCAAAGAAAAGATCTTTTAAACTTAAGAAAGATTTTCAGCTGCGCACCGGCTACAGAAACCAGGTTGCTGGGGTTCCCCCATGGCCTGATGCTTTTGCTAAGAGACACAAGTTGCGTCTGCTCTTTTCAAAGGGGCCGTGGCTCATTTGTATTTTCAGACATGGTGCGTTTCAGCAGAATCCAAACCCTAGCATGAGCACTTCTCAGCTCGCTCTCGATGCTGTGAGAGTGCAGCAGATGGCAGAGCTGCTGTGATTTATCATAGAGGGCAATCTGCCGAGGATCACTCACTTCAGGATTATGTAGGGAATGGCAGTGTGTGCGTGTGCGTGCAACACTCTACACCCAAACAGGTGATAGCCTTAAAAGAAAAGTCAGGCCTACTAATAATATGATGTGTAAAAGTGGTTGATCAGCTTATTAAACTCTAGTTTCAAATTTAGAATGGCAAACCATTGCGAGGAACCACTGGTAAAATTCTTCTCTCCAGGCTTCCTAGGGATTTATGACATGTCTAAGAAGATGCTTTTACTCTAGATTTACTAGCTGTAAATGGTGCATCCTCAGAGGTTGACTTCCACACTGGTGATTACTTACAACCCATAATATCTTAAAGTAAGCTCTGTGACTACCAAGCTAAGGTAGCCATATAAAAATGATGGAGCAGTGACAGCAAAGAGGATGCTCTCCTTATTAGACTGACTGTCTTTTCATCTATCCAGTACTGAAACCCATTAATCCAGTATGGAGCCTATACTGGCAGTATCAAGCACAAGGTAGGAACCAACCCCGGAGAGGATGCAGGGTACACATGCACACTCACTTATGTACATCTTTGAAGTGTGGGAAGAAATCTGGAATAGCAGGAGAGAGAGACTGGGAGAGCATGTAAATGCCACCCTGACGGTGCCCTGGCTGACAGACTCACGGGCTGTTCAGGAGCCATTCCGTCCACTGTGACACCTAACTTTTACTACTTGTTAAATGTAATAAAGTGTAAGACCGTCAAACAAAAATTTTTCTCTACATTTACTACACATTTATGACATACTAGACAAAGAGCCCGTTTCGACAACGTAAGATGAAACGGGCACAAGTGGAATAGTAAGTAATAAGTATATGCACCACAAACCTGATATAGGTGTATTGAATGAATGCGTAATTAGGCCTGGAGCTGTAGTCGAATTCGCCTTTCAGGCCTCTAGAGCTTTAATCGAAGTTGCCGTTCTCTTTGAATTTTTGTGACCGTAAATCCGCCGCCTGCTGCAATGTTGGTCGAAGTCGCCTTTCTCTGTGCATTTTCGCAGCCGTAAATCCACCGCCTGCTGCGATGATGGTCGAAGTCGCCTTTCTCTTTGAATTTTTGCGGCGGTAAATCCGCCGCCTGCCGCAATGTCGGTCTCGTAAGGTTTTTCGGGCAGTTGCGCAGAAGGCGACTACGCATTCGGCTTCGGACATGTGCAGAAGGCGACTGCGCATTCGGCTTCGGACAGACCCTGCCGCAATGTTGGTCGAAGTCGCTTTTCTCTTTGAATTTTCGTGGCCGTAAATCCGCCACCTGCCGCGATGTTGGTCGAAGTCGCCTTTCTCTTTGAATTTTCGCGGCCATAAATCCGCCGCCTGCCGCGATGTCGGTCTCGTAAGGTTTTTCGGGCAGCTGCGCAGAAGGTGATTGCGCATTCGGCTTCGGACATGCGCAGAAGGTGACATGCGCAGAAGGCGACTGCGCATTCGGCTTCGGATGGACGTGAGTGAGTGAGTGAGTGAGTGAGTGAGTGAGTGAGTGAGTGAGTGAGTGAGGAGACTGGCAAATTATATATAAGATAATGGAAATGTGATAACTAAAATTCATACCTTATCTGGAAAAGTAGCTTACCCAGGCTGACTAACTGTATAAAATACACCCAAATACGTTAATTACTTAACAGGCAATTTTTCCTAAATGTCCACAATCTTTGCCTCAAATGTTTAAAGAATATACTGTACATTTCATACTTTAGATTCACTAAGCATTGATGTTGTACCAGAATGTATTATCTGTTCACATTCCTATTCTAAATTGACTACACGTGAATAGTGAAATTTACACTCGTTACATATCTTCTCCAGAATGAATAATCATGACAGAACATGTAAGTAATCTACTGATGTTGCACTCACTTTGTATGAAGATGTGATATCTGATAAAATAAAAACCTCTCTCTAAATCAGCTTATCACAAACGAGAGATCGGAATAGTTGACATGGAGTTAGGCATGCATGCATTTTTACTAAGCAAGTGTGATGGATCCATGGGGGTGACTTAATCACCACTCTGTGTTCTACATCGTGCAGTCTGTTGATCAAGCAGTAACTCTGAATTAACCACGGATACCTCATGTAACATTGTGCAGACTGCAAATCAAATTCTTACTCTTGACTTATTATACATGCAAGATTTCCCGCAGAGATCCACCTGCTGATAAAACTCTTATGCCTGATTTGCTATGCATGTGTGATTGATAATGACAACTGTTCTGCTGAACAAAGTCTTATTTCAGACTACTTAAGCATGCATGTTGTACTAAAGTGTGATATACTGGAGCACACGATCTCCTTATTGAACTCTTACACCAGGTTTACTAATCAGGCCCAATGTTTTAGAAGCTAAAGTCTTTATCGTGGCGTGTGTGCAGGCAAATAGGATGCAATGGAAAACAAGACCTTCCTGCTGAACCCTTACTGTGGATGTAGAAGCAAACATGATGTATCAGAAATGAATCAGTACTGACTGAATCTGAACTCCATGTTTACTAAAGGAGAAGGTATGAAAATAGAATATTTATTCACTGAACTCTTGGTGCGCATCGCTAAAGGACTGCACAGGGGCTAAAGAGTCACAAAGGGGCTCTGGAATTAACTCTAACTTTCTAACTTAAGACTTACTAAGCAAGCAATGTTAATTAGAATTAGAATGTTTTCCCTGAACTATTAATCCAGATATCTTCAGTGCATGTGATGAAAATAATAATAATAATAATAATAATGTATTTAATTTATATAGCCCCTTTACCATGTTCAATGTGCTTCAGTAATATTTAGAAGGGTATAAAAGAGTAAAATCATAGAAAAAGATCAAATCAGTAAAAACAATGGATACAAGCTAATATCAAACATTAAGCATCACACAACAGATTAATACAAGAAACACAAAATTTTGAGTTAGACTGAGAAAAAATGGTTATGAATAAAATATAGAAAAATGCAAATTGCTAAAAGAAAAGCATGAACAAATTGCACAATTTGTATAAGCTAATATGTAGGAATATCAATGTAGACAATAAAGGCATACTTCACCCAAACAATTATATTTTTATATGTTACTTACCCAATATAGTTTGTATTGGTGAATGAGAAACATTTTTAAACTCATGTTTTCATGGAGAATGGGTAACGTTTTTGATAAAACAGGACTCAAAGGCAACCAGCGTTGGACAACAGCAAATGATATCAAGAACGTCCATTAAAAAAAATCAAATGTTAAGTCCTTTGCTCACAGAATCTAAACAGGTATTTTTTGCTAAATATTGTTAAATAAATAACTCCAGAAAATAAATGAAGGCCACAGACAGGTAGCCCCTATTTCAGTTCAAAAGGGTGTTAGGGGGTTCAAGAAGTTGATCGTGAAGCTGAAAGAACATCAGGAAGACCAAGATCAACAAGAAAGTCCGCATAAAGATTAACAATGATGAAACAGAAGTGGTTGGCAGCTTCATTTTCCTTGGGTCCCTCATTGATCACAGTGGCGGTTTGAAGTAGAGATCTAGCATCAATTAGCACTGGGGTGCGCAGCCATGGTGAGCATGGACCAAAAATGGAAGTGCAAGGATCTCTCAGTCAACATCAAACAAAGACTGGTCACTGCCATTATGTTCCCAATCGCAACATATGGTTGCGAGACATGGACACTTATAAAAGCAGATAGAAGAAAAATCGATGCCTTCAAGCTGTGGTGCTGAAGAAGACTTCTATGAATCCCATGGACAGCTAAGATGTTCTTTGTCATATAAACCCAGACTTGTCCCTGGAAGGCAATGTCACCAGACAGAAATTGGCCTATTTAGGACATGTGATGAGGGTGAATTCCCTAGAAAAGGTGGTACTACTCGGAGACCAAAGGCCCGTTGGCTGGATACCATCAAGAATGACATAGGAATGAACATCAAGCAACTGAAAGAAGCTGTGAAAAACAGGGAAGCATGGCAAGGACTGGCCTACAGAGTATCCAAGGGTCGGATGTGACTGAATGCATAGTAGTAGTAGTAGTAGTATTTATTTAACAATATTTAAATATAACATACATGTATTTTACACATTGTGAGCATATAACAGCATGACTAGATGTATGGATTATGTGACAGGAGGAATGTGAGATTTGTTATGGCCATTATTAATATTGTTTGCTGTTGTCCATGTTTGGTCACCATTGGGTCCTGTTCTATCAGGACCTTTGCTATGTCCGTTCTCCGTGAAAGCAAAAGATTAAAAATTTTTCTTATCCATCAGTACAAACAGGAATAAGCATCATATATATTTATAAATAAACCACCCAAAACAATGACCTACTGGAAAACTGAGCCCAAGTTTGATATTCTGTAGTGTACACTTCATGTTTTATGAAATATTCAATGCATTCTTGTTCAAGACTTACTAAATCATGTATCTCAACATAGGAGGCTCTCATTACGAGATGTCATAAGCTAGGGATGATGATTAGGATTAGGGTTAGAATAAAAGATGTGCTTGCCAAACTCTTACTCCATGGTTACAAAGCCAAGCATTTATTGTACTCATAGTGCAAAGAGCTGCCTGACTTAGTAAATTATGTAACCACAGTATCATTGAACTCTCACTTTAAGATGTGCTGAGTGAGTTGGATCTACCAGAACAGAAACCCAACCCTTGGTCTACTTAGACTATGTCCACACTACTACATTTTAGCTTAAAAAAGCAGACATTTGTCTCAGGTTTGGTCTTTTTTCCATACTGACCATGCATTTTTAACTGTAGAAAATGGAGACTTTGAACATGCTCTGAAAACACCGAGTCACTGTTACACTGTGGATGGGTGAAAACAAAGAGTTCTGAAAACGCAGACCCTAATTGAACTTTAATTGGTGCGTACTTATTACGTGGTCCTTCCCTGATGATCCTGCTTGTTACATTTTCCTAGTCACTTTGATTCCCTTATACTCATGTGCAATCCCACCTAATTGTCAGTCCACATAAATTAATTCGCCATTGCTGCTTTCCATGTGTAAATGCGGGCTGTGAATGAATGTCTAGCATGGAGGTGACTTTCTCTTTATACTGTATGTGCATGCCCAGTGTAGGTGAACGGCTATGTCATATGCATTTTTTGGTTGTTTTAGTGTGAGCAGAGATACTTTTCTGAACAATGTGAAAATGCAAGTCAGGACAGATATCATTTTTGTTTAAAAATGTCATTTTTAAATAAAAAAGTAGTAGTATGGACATAGTAGTGTGATCTATTTGAAAAGATATGTCCTCCCTCTTGACGATGACTTACTTAACTTTAGATCGCATCACTAAACGGTTACTTCTAGACACCCTACATGACTAAGATCTATCTGCACACAGAACTCTCCCTTAGCCGGTGATGCACCTGATGAAGGATTTGCTCCCTCATCTCTTGCTCAAGACTTAGGTAGTGAATTGGGTCTGTCACAACAGAGGTTTTGCTCAGTGAGCTCATACTTAAGAGTGAATTGAATCTAAAAGAATATAGAAAATGTCTCCTAAGCTCTCAGTCCTGTGTGGTACATCAGCAAGGGTGAGTTGATACTGGATATTGTGGGACAGTAGGCACGGTCGGGTGTTGTGATCAGTAAATTATGGAGAGTGACGCGTTCTTTGTTGAAAGCCACTGAAGCATGGCGAGAGAAAAGGCTTTCCTTTTGCTGGGAGCACACTTTTCTCGGTTGTGCAGAAGGGTCTCCCATTTTATTTGTTTGCGCTGTTCGAACTGCTTGGCCTGTGTTGAATAAAACAAAAGTTTCATTTCAGGTCTGCACAGCCTCTGCTTTCACAGTAGAATTTCAATTCACTTGCTGACAGTCCTTTTAACTTCATTCGCACTGTGGCGAGAGAAAGTTATAGGAAATGACAGCGCTGTACAGCACAGTACCGAACAGTATGTATTGTTCACCAAAAAGGCATCTGTCTTTGTCGCCTTTCCAGCTCTCTAGAGGGAAGGTCAGTGATTTAATGCCCGTTTGGAATTGGGGGGGTTGGGGGGGGGGGTGGTGAGCAGAGGGCTGACAACTGACCAGAGGCAGCAGGACATGATGAGGACGGCTACTTGGGCACGTGTCCTCCGACACACATAACAATAACCGTTTAATGATGAGCAGCAGGGAGTCAGCGCATGGCTGCCACTACACCGCCCCCGGGACAGTGTTAGCGTAAAATCGGCCTAAAACTGCCTGCTCTCACTCTGACCCTTGAACTCACGTGCCCCTAGATATTCTCACTTTCCTCTCTTGATGACATTTGAATTAACAACAGAAGCCCTCCCATGGCCTCCCCAAGTGGTCTGAAAAAAAATTAGAGCGAATTACAGCCCCACCAGGTCTGAGCGTATCTTGGGGTGATACAAGAGGGGCTGTATGTAAGATAAATAGCACCTCTTGCCTTCACCTTTATCATTGTCAGCACAATTAATCGACCAAGGAGCACGTTACCGGGATGGCGCGCAGGAAGGTACCTGCGGTTTACATTCCCGGATGGGGATTTAAACACTTTTTGCCTTCCATTCCTGACAGCACAACCAAAAGAAACAACAGCCTCAACAATTCAAGTTTTTGTTCAGATTCCATTTTGGCACTGTACTATACACTCTGGATCAATTCCAAAAAATGGAAAAAAGAAAGGAGCTCCAGGCTGTATTGCTGAAAGTGGAAGAAAAATTAGGGAGTACCTTTTTTTACGTCTTTGCTCAAATGTAATATTTTAAGAATGTTAAGTTTCAGACTCAAATTTGCAGAAGAGAGTTGTCATTGAATCCATCAATTTTTTTTGTAATGCCTTGAGAGGTAAATTTGTGCATGATACAGTATATAGTACTGAATGTATACATGTGTTTAACTTATATAAAACACAGGACATAAGGACACACACACACATATATATTCTGTCTATCCATCTATTTTCAACTTGCAATTATAGCTTTTAAAAGGGCTAAGGCCTATCCCAGTAGCATTGGCACAAAGCAGGAATCATCCCACATCAGCACAGACACATACACACCCCATGTATATGCTGTATTTCTTCAGGCACAACACTTTAACCTGCTAGCTTGGTGGACTGTAATTACACGACGTTTTGTACATATCATCGCTTTCCAAAAGGGAACAAATGCATCCCAAACCATCCACTCCCTCTGCCTTCCTCCCTCAAGACCCTACCGTACTTCATTATCGGAGTTTCAGATGTCTGGTTCAATTTGCCTGCAATTATAAGTTGATTACAGTATCCTTTGGATCGCTTTGCTTCTGATGCGAGTGGAGGATTCGTGGATCTCCGCAAGAGACTGCAGGTCCCTCACTTTATGTGGCTCATTTGAATATATTGATCAAGCCATCTGTAAGCAATTTTTTTTTTCATACAAAAAGCTGTTAAAGTATCATCTCTGGACCTGGTTTATGGCCAGTGCATTTAAATCACAGCCAGCATTTCACTTTTACCAATAAACAGAGCCTGAATGGCAGTTAAAATTTGCACATTTGGAATGGTTGTTTAAATGTTTCTTGTCTTGTGCAGTATTTTTTTTTAATATCACATAGTGAAGTATGCAAATTAAAGATTTCATTTTGTTGAAAAAATGTAAAGAAGAAAAGAAAAACAATTTTAGAGAAACATCCTTTTATTGTCCAAGCCCACTTTACATATCCTGGCAGCCCTAGATAAAATGTAAGAAACCACCTTGGATAGGGTGCCAGTCCATTGAATGGCATATTTAAGCAAACCCCCCACAATGGGTTAGTTTACAGCTGCCATTTAAGTTCACATGCATGTCTTTGGCATGTGGATGCAAAACTAGAAAAGATGAGGGAAACCCAATCCAAACTGGGGAGAAAGGGCAGACACCATAGAGGCAACAACCAGGTCAGGATTTGATCCCAGGCCACGCACTTTTGTGCTCAAAGTACATACCATGACAGTCCTTGGGTACCAATCATAATATGCAAAATAATATGTAAACATCTGTCTGCAATTTAATAAAACGGTAATGTTTGTGTGTATGTGTGTGTCTGGTCCCATAGATCTTATTGGTCAGATTGGCTTTGGTGTGATTGGTCAGCTTGACTATGATTACGTGATTGGAAGAGGAAGTGTGAGTGTGAAATATACAAGTTTTTTTATTTTTAATAAATTTGCAATAACCTCAAGTAAACTTTTTTCACGTTGTCATTATGGGGTGTTGTGTGCAGAATTCGGAGGAAAAAAATGAATTTAATCCATTTTGGAATAAGGCTGTAACATAACAAAATGTGGAAAAAGTGATGCGCTGTGAATACTTTCCGGATGCACTGTATATTGCATGTTCATTTGTGCTTGGAATGGGCAACCCCCAATATCTCGCAATAAGAAGAAGATGATTCTTACATATAGATAAAGTGTATATACAGTATTTCTGAATATGTTTACATTGTTTGTCTTGTATTTATCTCAGTTTATCAATTGTGTTTATGTCTGTCATGTAACTATGCTTTTTTGTCCAAAAACAGTGATTCCGATCTAGCTTTTTCTGATATTGTACTGTAGCTGTGAATGTGCCTGTATTCAGTGAAGAACATTATAACCGAAAGTCAGTATTGAAAAATGAGAACTTGCACACCCTTACAAATTCAAGACCTTGGAGATGAGGTGCCTCAAACCCACACTAAACATACAAAAAAGTAGTTGAAATAATAAAAACAAATAAAAGCAATCTGAAAACGCCTGAAAATAGAATTGCCAGGCACTAATTGGTATATACATCAATGGGTGCATTTTTTATACAGCCTATTTCACTATTTCAAAATACTTTGCATAAAACCAGTCAACATAACATTGACAGATAAACAATGCAATGTGTTGCACAAGAGTATGAGTAGATAGAGACAGAAACATCATCAGTGGATGATCTGTGGCTAGGTCTCATAGCTCCTCTGCTCCAAGGCTCACAATTTGTGTTTCTTTTACAAGTTACTTCATTGGGGAGTTTAAAGTCAAGCTGTGTCATGAGCTGGAGATTCTTAGGTCTACTCCTTTGATGTTTGTGACAAATTTGAAAAAAAACAAGTGATGGGGGAGTGGAGTGCACATCATCCATTGTATGCTGCCCTGTTGTCTCTGGATGACCCCTGTGGCATGACAGCTGTTGCTTAGCTAACACAATAGTGTTCATATGGGGACAAGTGGGGACCAACAAACAAATGGACTGCATCTCTACCCACAGCAAGCAAACAAACAAGGTCCTCTTCTGTTTCAGGACCTTGGCCAGCACTCGGAGGCTTCGGATCGTCACTCTGCCATAATGCTCCACGGTTGCCATCCGATTCATTTTCACACTTGACAAAAAAAATTCCAAACTTGAAGCCCTCCACCCAAAATGCATAAGGTCCCCAGCTGTGGCTGTGTAGCATTTGACAAATAGGACTTTACTGCTTGCCCACACGATGAACAAAACCCAAGCTGCATTTAAGGCTTTTTGCAAATCTCAGGATTTTATTTGCCTGGGATATGCAGTCATATCATAAGGCCAGTGTGATGCATATGTAGCAGGATTTATCATTACCTCATATACCTAAAATTAGAATCAGGTGCAAATGTTTGGAACATCATTGGAAGAACCTGTCTTATTTGAACCTCACGTTTAGCTTGGTTTGGTCTTTGTTGTTGAAGTGTGTTTTATCACCATGCCAAGACTAAAGGAACCCAATGACTCCTTCGGAAAGAAGGTTATAGATGAGTCTAGGAAAAGATTTAAAAAGATCTCCTAACAACTAGAAATCAAAACTCTCCACTCTCCAAAAGATCATCTACAAGGGGAGAAATATTAAAAAAACTGACAACTTGTCAAGACCATGCCAACCTAGCACATTCACCCTTAGAGCAGAAACCAAAAAGCTGAAAGACATCTCTAAGAATTCCATTGTTGGACCTAAAGGTAGCTCTAGCTCCTGCTCTATGCAGGAGCCTACACTGAGAAATAAGCTACACAGACAGATCTATGTAAACCACTGCTGTGTAGAAAGAATAGGGAAAGCCTAGCTCTTCTGGAACAATGTGCTCTGGAGAGATGACAAAAAGATTATAGAGTTATTTGGCTACAGTCCCAGAAGACTGTTTAAAGAACCTGGTGCCACCAGTAAAGTGTGATGGTGGAAATGTTGGGGTCTGGACTACTTTGCTGCATTAGGGCTTGAGCAGCTCACCATCATAGAATCCACAATGAATTCCTCATTGTACCAGAGGGTTCTTGTTAAACCATCTGTCACAATGACTGAGACTTAATTGAAAGTGGACCTTGCAGTATGACCATGACCTTAACAAGTAATACTAAAAAAAATGTTTCAAAAGAAAGAAATGGAGGGCTTTGAAATGGACAAGACAAAGACCACATTTGAATCCCACCTTGATGTGATTTGAAATGGGCTGTGCTTGCAAGACATCCACTCAGAAATTCCACAGGTAAAAGATTTCTGCATGCAGGAGTAGGAAAAGTTTCTCCTAGTTGATGTCACAGACTGATATACAGTGTCACACACATGCACATGGGAGGCAGCAAAAGGGCCTGAATGAAAGTAATTCCATGCCAGACCAGGGGGTGGCTTAGTGCACTAAGTCTTTCTCTCACTTCTCTGTAGACCAGTTACTGGAAATTCCACCTGGCCCTGATGATGTCACTTCCAGTTCCGGGGCCAACAATACAACTTCCGGTTTCAGGGCCTACTGACACCACTTCTGGTTCTGGCCCCAATGATGACATCACTTCCTCCGCTCTCCTTTAAAGCTGCCATCTTTGTGCCAGCAAATGAGTTCTGTTTTGGACTCAAACCTGTACACAACTGTACATCATTGCAACTAATTTTGCAGCCAGGAAACAATATATGGGTGGCTTCCCCAAACCTTTTTATGGCTCTTGTCTATTCTTGTAACAACAGTTACAGTAAACACCTACTTGAGGTTCCTTCTGCCAAAGTGGGCAATACTGTACCAGCTATTATATCCAAAGGTTAACGTACATGCTTCACTGAGAAAAATGACATATCTGTTTATTTCTTGTTGAATACATTATTACAACGTCAAATTTTTATTTTTTTTGTATCTAAAGATACTGTTAAATGAATATTCAATCTTTATTAGTCTACTCTACATGTTTTAAAAACAAAAAAAACATTTCTTGGGGTTTACTTAATTTTTCACATGACTATACATGGCACTGTTAGTATGAAGGCAGAAGACAGATAGGGAAGTGTGCTGATAATGGCAATCAGGTAGAATTTATGAGCATTACTTCGGCTAACAGATGATTGTCCATTTGTAATGTGCCATGACAGATCAGTGGTCTCTACATGAACAGGGTATATCAAGACCACCCTTCACATGTAGTGTATAGGAGATGGAAAACACAGTATTCACCCGGCCACCTTGTTCGACTTAATATTTGATGGACAGCATACATTTAGGCTTTCACTTCACCCACTTTCTGAACCTGCTTAATCCTGCTTCATGCTCTACAGATGCTGTGCCAGTCAATTGTGGGGTGCACTCATGCACATACCAGTCAGTTCAAAGTTGCCACATAACTAAGATATAGGAAGAAACCTGTGGAAATGTAGACATACAGACAACCTGCAAACTCTGGCACAGACCAGGCCTGGATATGAACCCATTCTTCTGAGCTGTGTGGCAGCACCACTAACTACTGTGCCCCACCTTTTGAACCAGTGTGAGCAAAATTTAAACAACAAATGGGGTTTTCTCAGTAGCAAATTTAATCCAAAACATTCATGCCAATTTCTTTCTCTACCACAAAACAGTGTTTATGATCTCTGCAAAAGCAATATAAATCAACTTGAAATGAAGAAATTGAAACGAGAAAAGGCAAAAAGTTGAATCTGCCATGGAAGACAGTGGGGACACCAACAGGGCCAGCTATACCTCTTAGACTAGACGGTTGCCTAGAGTGGCAAAATTTGGATGGATTGCATTTTTGAAACAATTCTGACCTAAAAAAAAGAAATACGACTGTCCAATTATATTTCTTTATATTATTTTCACATACTAGCAATATTTGGTCTTAATGTCTTAACACGAACCGCAACAAGAATGATAACGACAATAATAATAACCCCAAAACTGTAGCATAGAAGACACAGACAAGCTAAAAGAAAATTAAGAAAATTAAATTGTATTAATAACATTTGCTCAGACTACTTTAAACTAGAACGTGGTACCAGACAAGGATGTCCCTTGTCGCCACTGTTGTTTGCAATCGCTATTGAACCACTGGCGGTTCACTGCCGAAATTCTTATCAGATAAAGGGGATTATCAGAGAAGGACTGGAACAGAAAATTTCTCTAAATGCAGATGATATGGTCTTATATATATCGGACCCAGAAAACACTGTCCCTGTTGTTTTAACAGCACTAACAGAATTTCAAAAGATATCTGGTCTTAGAATTAATCTGAATAAAAGTATACTCTTTCCAGTGAATTCACAAGCATATAATATTAGATTAGACACCCTACCTTTTACCATAGCAGATCAGTTTAAATACCTAGGGGTAAATATCACAAGTAAACATAAAGCTCTTTATCAACAAAATTTTGGCGTCTGTATGGAAAAAATTAAACAAGACTTGCATAGATGGTCAACCCTTCATCTCACTCTAGCCGGAAGAATTAACATTGTTAAGATGAATATCCTTCCTAAACTTCTCTTTTTATTTCAAAACATTTCAATATATATCAATAAATCGTTTTTTAAACAGTTAGATTCAATAATAACCTCATTCATTTGGAACTCAAAACACCCACGTATCCGAAGAGCGACCCTACAAAGACCTCAGGCAGAAGGTGGCATGGCTTTACCTAATTTTCAGTTTTATTACTGGGCAGCAAACATACAAGCCATAAAAACCTGGACACAAATAAATGAACATACACAGGCTTGGTCCGCAATAGAAGTAAAATCCTGTAGTACTTCTTTATATTCCCTGCTCTGCTCTCCAATAAATGAAAGTTATCGCAAATATACTAATAACCCAATTGTGCTATACTGACTCAGAATATGGAACCAAATTAGGAAGCATTTTAAGATGGAAAATCTTTTATCAGTGGCACCTCTGCAAGAGAACCACCTCTTTCAACCTTCGCAAGTATATCCAGTTTTTAATACCTGGAAAAGTTTTGGGATTAAAATGCTCAGAGATCTTTATATAGACAACATATTTACATCTTTTGAACAATTACGTTCAAAATTTAACCTCCCAGCTACACATTTCTTTTACTATCTTCAAATTAGAAATTTTGTTAAACAGAAATTGCCCGATTTCCCCCACCTTGCACCCTCCACAGTGCTGGAAAAAATACTGCTCAATTCCGAGGAAACAAACACTATTTCCGCAATATATAAAATCTTATTAGAGTCCCTACCTTTCAAAGATCCAAGAGGACATTGGGAAGAAGATCTCTTAATCAATATATCAGAAAAGGAGTGGAAGGTAGCAAAGCAGAGAATTCACTCGAGTTCTATATGCACAAAGCATAGAATTATTCAACTAAAAATTATATATCAAGCTCATCTGTCTCGCTTAAAACTGTCCAAAATGTTTCCAGGGCAAGATCCAACCTGCGAACGCTGCAACCAAGCTCCTGCCTCACTGGGTCACATGTTCTGGGCCTGCACCAAACTAACATCATTTTGGACAAAAATTTTTAAGTGCCTCTCAGACAGCCTTGGTATCACAATCCCTCCTAACCCACTAACAGCTGTGTTTGGTGTCCTTCCAGATGGACTGGAATTGGAGAAGGACAAGCAAACGGTGATTGCATTCACTACACTCTTGGCACGCAGACTTATTTTGTTAAATTGGAAGAATCCTAATTCTCCTCTTATAAGTCAGTGGGAAACCGATGTTTTATATTATTTGAAATTGGAAAAAATCAAATTTTCAGTTAGAGGATCTGTACAAAATTTTTTCAAAACATGGCAGGATTTAATCAATATTATTTTAGAATAAGAGAATTAACTATTATTGCATTTAACTCCCTTCTCCATCTCTTATTTATATAGATATTTACTTCTCCCCTTCTTTTGTCTAATGTTGCCTTATTAAAAAGCTTAAAGCAATTTTCCTTTAGCTAAGCTCTCCTTCTCAGGGGTGGGGTTTGATTTGTCTTCAAATTTGTTGGGTTATAAATTGATCTGCTTGTATGGAATGATTACAATGAAAATTAATAAAATAAAAATATTATAAAAGAAAATTAAGAGACCAAACTGGCAACAGGACTGCAGCTCTTGAACGCATTGCTAATGGATGATTTGATTCAAACTAAATAGGCTTACATTAAAACCTGCATAGAAACTTAGCAAAGATCGTTCTCTGTTGTTCCCTACTATCTATGAGATTCACTAGTAGCACACTAAAGCAGTTCTCCATATTCCATCTCCTGCGGGAAAAACTCTCTGAGCTTGTGCATTGATTGGGTAGTTATACTACATTATTTGCATACATGAGGATAAAATTAAATAGGAATCATGGGTAAAGATTCTTTAATTACTTTTAATGTTGTGATTATATTAAGTTGGTTAACTTGTTTTATTAATTTCAAGGACATATTCATGTTATGGAATTGCCTTGGTAAGATTATAACTAGAAGGTAACTATAACTGTAAGGTACCTGTTTGACTGGAGTCATAAACACATACTTTTTACACTTTAAGTGGTAATGTAAATACGTAAAGAACATCTATGTTTCTTTTTTCCTTTAGAGAAATGTTAAATGCCATAAATAAATATCAAAAATCTGCTAATACAGCCCAATTCCTATCTGTTTTCTGAAATTGCAACCCTCAAGTTTATATTTTTCTGAGACAGTTTTGTAAACAGAGTTGCTGTAAGTCATCAACCACTCCCTTTGACATTCTCACTGTTTTGTATCCAAATCCTCCATACTTTGCTGTTTCCAGTCCTGTCTCTGGGTTTCATGCTTACAGGTTGTGGAATATGTCCCGGACACAGACAGGCAGACATGTTGTAATCACCCCACACACATTTATTGAGGCGTTCCATATTTACAAATCAGTACTCACAAGCCCCCAATACCCCACAGTCCAGGCCAATCACAATGCCTTCTCTCTCTCTGTCTTCAGGCCGCCTCCTTCTCTCCTCCAGAGACCTTGTCCTTCTTCCACCTGACTCGAGTCCTCCACTGAAGGGAGGTGACCCCTTTAAATTAGCACCCGGATGTGCTCCAGGTGTGTCCCCGGCAATCTCCCACCGACACAACCCAGTGTGGCGGAAATGCCGGCTGTATCCCCGGAAGCACTCCAGGTGTCCCCTCTTTTCTTCCCCCCAGCACTTCCTGGTGTGGCGGAAGTGCTGAGGTCCAGGGTCCTACTGGTATTGGGGTGCCCCCTGCCGGTGACCATGGGCCCATACAGGGTCGAGCTTCCCAGGACTGTACCCGTGGCCCCCAGGGTGGTCGCCCTCTCGAGGTCTGGAGGAGGCACAAGCCCTCCTCCGGTATTCTAGGGTGTCCCGGCTGGGTACCACCCCCATCCGGGTACCAAAAGGTCTGGCAGTGATGATTCCGCAGAAAGCAAAGAGTGTAGCAGGGTGCCATTTATAACTTCACCTAGGGCAGGGGTGTCCAGCTCCGGTCCTGGTGGGCCGCAGTGGCTGCAGGTTTTCATTCTAACCCTTTTCCCAATCAGCGAGCAGTTTTCACTGCTAATTAACTCCATTTCCCTTCATTTTAATAGCCATGTTTTAAGGATTCAGTCCTCTGAATTGATTTGTTTCTTTATTAAATGGCCACCAAACAGAAATGAGATGTGAAACGAAGCAACAGATGACCAGCTAAACTGGAACGTCATACTCTAGCCAGTTTCACTCCAACCAGTTTCTTAATGAGAAGCCAGTTCTTGTTGTTAATTAAAGCTATTATTGAATATCATGACTTGTTCCTGACAGCAGACTGTTGATATTCTGTTTTTTCTAAGACCACCGTCAAGATGTTTTGGTGACCTGAGCAGACCAACATAACCAAGACTTTCACCTTTCTTTATTTTCAGGTTAGCTGGTCATGTGGCGGCTTGTTTTGTGTCTCATTATTGTTTGGCTGTTCATTAAGGAAAAAGAAACAACTAAGGGGTTTGAGTCACATCAATTAAAATTAAGGCAAAACAAGTTACTCAGCAGCATAAAGGGCTCACTAATTATGAAGGTGGTTAGAATGAAAAACTGCAGCCACTGCGGCCCACCAGGATTGGAGCTGGACACCCCTGAACTAGGTCATCAAAATTGCTAGAACTGGCTCTGGACTTCAATGTTTCCATTGATGAGATGTGAGGAAAAGTGGGCATGAATTTATACACACTACCTAGTGGACAGGATGTGTTTTGGGGGGGGGGGGTGCAGCTTTGCCATTCATTTTATTAACCTGACCTGGAGGTGAGCTAAAGGAGTCTCTGAAATACATACCAGACAAGTAAGGCATGGGAATGGAGACTGGGGGGTATTTAGAAAGGAGTTATAGTACTGTGCAAAAGTTTTAGGCAGGTGTGAAAAAATACTGTAAACAAAGAATGCTTCCAAAAATGGAAGTGTTAATCATTTATTTTGATCAATCAACAAAATTCAGTGAATGAACAAAAGAGAAATCTAAATCAAATCAATATTTGGTGTGACCACCCTTTGCCTTCAAAACAGCATCAATTCTTCTAGGTACACTTGCACACAGTTTTTGAAGGAACTCGGCTGGTAGGTTGTTCCAAACATCTTGGAGAACTAACCACAGATCTTTTGTGGATGTAGGCTTCCTCACATCCTTCTGTCTCTTCATGTAATCCCAGACACACTCGATGATGTTGAGATCAGGGCTCTGTGGGGGCCATACCATCACTTCCAGGACTTCTTGTTCTTCTTTACGCTGAAGATAGTTCTTAATGACTTTGGCTGTATGTTTGGGGTTGTTGTCCTGCTGCAGAATAAATTTGGGCCCAATCATACGCCTCCCTGATGGTATTGCATGATGGATAAGTATCTGTCTGTATTTCTCAGCATTGAGAACACCATTAATCCTGACCAGATCTCCAACTCCATTTGCAGAAATGCAGCCCCAAACTTTCAAGGAACCTCCACCATGCTTCACTGTTGCCTGCAGACACTCATTATTGTAGCGCTCTCCAGCCCTTCAACGAACAAACTGCCTTCTGCTACAGCCAAATATTTCAAATTTTGACTCATTAGTCCAGAGCACCTGCTGCCATTTTTCTACACCCCAGTTCCTATGTTTTCGTGCATACTTGAGTCACTTGGCCTTGTTTCCACGTCGGAGGTATGGCTTTTTGGCTGCAGCTCTTCCATGAAGACCACTTCTGGCCAGACTTCTCCGGACAGTAGATGGGTGTACATGGGTCCCACTGGTTTCTGCCAGTTCTGAGCTGATGGCACTGCTGGACATCTTCCAATTTCGAAGGGTAATAAGCTTGATGTGTCTTTCATCTGCTGCACTAAGTTTCCTTGGCCGACCACTGCGTCTACGATCCTCAACGTTGCCAGTTTCTTTGTGCTTCTTCAAAAGAGCTTGAACAGCACATCTTGAAACCCCAGTCTGCTTTGAAATCTTTGTCTGGGTGAGACCTTGCTGATGCAGTATAACTACCTTGTGTCTTGTTGCTGTGCTCAATCTTGCCATGACATGAAACTGTCTTCCACAACCTCACCTTGGTAGCAGAGTTTGGCTGTTTCTCACCCAGTTTTAAGCCTCCTACACAGCTGTTTCTGTTTCAGTTAATGGCTGTGTTTCAAACTACGTGTGACATTGATGATCATTAGCACCTGTTTGGTAGAATTGGTTGATCATACACCTGACTATAATCCTACAAAATCCCTGACTTTGTGCAAGTGTACCAGTAAGAATTGATGCTGGTTTGAAGGCAAAGGTAGTAACACCAAATATTGATTTGATTTAGATTTTTCTTTTGTTCACTCATTTTGCATTTTGTAAATTGATAACAATAAACAATCATTATTTATATTTCTGAAAGCATTCTTTGTTTACAGCATTTTTTCACACCTGCCTAAAACTTTTGCACAGTACTGTATATATTTCTGCATATCTCCCCAATTGCTGGAATAGGTCAAAGCAACGTTCAGGGGAATCTTCACTATGTCAGCTTTGTCTCTTTTAATGGAATGAGCAGCATTAATCCAGAACAGACACAGAAAAACAAGTTATAACCTGGAGTTTGAGGTGGGTGTTGTTGGGGGGGGGGGGTTAAGGAATGAATCAGCTCGGTAGGCCAATGGGATATTAGGCTCATTGTGCCATTTAAGAGGACCCTTCTGAGTGCTTTGCTATTGTCCTGCAGTAATTCTCTGCTTGTCAAATAAAAGGCTTTACAGCACACCTTCTGCCAAATCAGCAGACTCTCTCACGGCCGCCTGGCCCTCACTCTGCTGCTACAGGACATGAAGAAGAACTCGAACAGTCAGGCGTTGTCACATCCTCACTCTTCTAGGTCCAGCAGCATGAGTTCACGGCCATCCTGTAATCTTTCCCTCTCATTATTACTTTTTCTGCTTTTCTGTCTACGCTCATTAGGCAATAACAGATTATAAAAAATTCCAGGCAGTGTAATGCTAGGCTTGTCCTTCCTACCATCCATTGGCCCGGACTCTATGAGGCAGGAGGAGTGCACCATACATTTGGAGGAGAAGACACCTCCCAGCTCTGAGACCTTCTGGGTAAAACTGTCATGCTGTTCCTGTGTACACATGAAATTCCTTCTACAGTACAAATACATTTCTTTAGGCTGATGACATATTCAGGACTAGGACCTTAAAATTGTGGCCAATACTGCTGGAATAGACAGTGTAATGGAAAAATAGGGCTCAGTGGATAGATGGTTGATTTTATTGTTTTGCATGTTGATTTTTACGGACAAGATCCCAATCAGAGTAGGTCTGCACCATCTGTTTGATCTATGGAAATGTGGACTTGTGGGATAAATGACCAATCCCCATGATGCATGTGTTTTGCTGATGACATTGTGCTGTGTGGCACAAGAAAAGAGGAACTGGAGCTGGAAGAATGGAGAAGGGCTTTGGAAGATCGAGGATTGAAGATAAACAGGTAGAAGACAGAAGTTTAAGTTTCATTTAAAGTTTAATAATCAGGATTCTGAAGTTAGCTTGCCGGGAGAGCAATTGAAAAGAGTGGATAAATTTAAATATCTAGGATCAATGACCCATAGAGTGCAGTGTGGATGGAACAACTGGAAGAAGGTATCAGGAGTGTTGTGTGTCCGACAGTTGAAAGATCAGCAATGATGTTTGGAGCACACATGAGCAGTAAAGGGAGTGCAGGAGAAGAGTTGGATGTTGCAGAAATGAGAATGTTGAGATGGATATGTGGAGTTACTAAAAAAGGGCAAAATAAGAAATGAGACAATCAGAGGTACAACAAAAGTGGGAGACAGATCTAAGATAGTACAGGAAAAGTAGGCTGAAGTGGTATGGACATGTGATGACGAGAGACAATGACTATGTAGGCTAAAGAGTGACGGGAATGAAAGTAGAGGGGAAGAGAAAACAAAGGTGGCCAAAACGGAGGGGGATGGATAAAGTAAAAGAAGATTTGAAGGAAAAGGTCTTGACTGGCGAGGACGTGGAGGACCGAGCTGCTTGGAGAAGGTTGATCAAGCAAATAGATACTACATACTGTACAAGTGGAAAAAATGAACAGGAAGAAGAAGATGTTGATTTATACAAACTATATCAATATGTTTTACAGATTTTGCAGTTGTTAATATTTTTTCGCTTTTGCAGTATCATCAATAACACTAAGCAAACCCCCTTCCCCCATCAGGACCGCCTTAGGCCTTTAATGCTTTTCCTCTTCTCCTTTAATCCTCTTGTGTACCTACAAAATACAAAAGAGTCCCAGTTTTGCCTGGTTAACTGCGTAATTAGCCTGTTAATCTGTGCTGAGCCTGGGCCGGCATCAAAGGCCAACTTGAGGCTTTCTCATTTAAGCACCTTGTCTGTTTCTGCCTGTTTCTCTGCCTGTGCAGATTTGTTCTTGGTCACCTCATCTTCTTGTAAAATCTATGCTCAAACCTTTTTTCTTCCCAGTCTTCTTTCTAAATCAACAACAGTGGCTTGGATAACAGTGTCTGGAATTTTAACAGCCTTGCAACAAAGGCCTCCCTCTTGAATTCTAAGTCTGGACTCGGCAGATGGTGTCCGGTTTTATATACTGGCTCGCCGACATGGAGGGAGCACATCGTGATTGCTGTTTAAGTGAACTGAGCCATGCTTCTGTTACTGGATGGTTGCCCCAACAGGATGGCATGTGTTGCCTATCTCATACAGAGGAACAAGCTCAGAAGGTGTCAGTTAATTCCACAAAACCAGAAGCAAGGACTGCATTCATCTTATAGGGCAAATGCAACACAGAGGAGGAGTTACAGAGCACTGGGGCTTATGGGAGAACAGCCCAATGGGGAATCACCCTGGGACACAGTGGTGCATCTTCATTTCTTGTCAAGTGGAGCCACAGACTCCTTATTAACTGCAAAATATAACAGGTGATGGTGCAAGACGATCTCACCCCAAATTCAAGTATTTTTTATTGAAATATTTAGAGTACTAGTTGTGCTAATTGTCTAACGCAGGTTGAAATCTAAGTAAGCAATGGAAACCGCACAGTTGACTTTTGCAGTGCATCGTGTTATATAGCATTTGGTACTGGTTTCGTAAAAGCATTATTCATGTTTGTGATGCACCATCTGTTGGAATGACAAATGCAATGCATTTTATTGCTAAGAATGTTTGTGATGCACCATCTTTTGGAATAACAGAGGCGAAACAACTAGATAGACATACAGACACTTGGTGGATTTCAAGGTAGCATGGTGGTGATTGTTACTGCTTCACATCAAATCCTGGCATGATCACTTTCTGTGTGAATATGTTCTTCCTGTGCTTGTGTTGATTTTATTCCAGCTATTACTGTTGTCATCACCAATACATTCAGAGTAGGCTCACTTAGGTCTCCAACTTTAGTGTGTGTGGGTGTGTAGGTATACCCTTCCAATGCACTGGGCATTACATTTAAAGCAGATTCCCGCTTTACACTTGATGCTGTCATGATAGACTCTTGCTCTAGCTCTAACTTAGAACTGGACTAAGCAGGTTAAAAGATGGATGGAACATTTTACTGTGAACTATAAAGCACACCAATGCCAGTATCTGCCAGTTTGCCATCCTGGCTAAGGCAATGCACAGGCAGACTATAACACTAGTCAAATACCCATATGTCTGAAATTTCATTTATCATTCATGTGAAAAAAGCTATCTGGAATGCATCTAAAATTGTGGTAAAAGAATAATATCCTTGGAGGGTACTGTGGTGCAGTGGTAGTGCTGCTGCCTCTTAGCTTCAGAATCCTGGGTTCAAATTCTGATCCAGTCACAGCCATTATAGAGTTTGCATATTTTCTCTATATTGGAGGGGTGTCTTCAAGTACTCCCGTTTCCTCCTGAAACGCAGACAAATGTATGTCAGTGTGCCCTGAAATGAAGTGGCATCTCATCCAGTGAATGACACTGTAATAAAAAATGTATAAAGAAATCGGGAGTGGTCTCCCCTAGACTTTCTCGCATACTCAGATATGTGGATGGATATTCGAGGAGTAAACCGCAAGACAATGATTATATTTTTATATTAGCTACATTAAAGAACCATCAACAACAAGTCAAATAAAATTAATAATATATTGAACAATTATTATAAAAGTAAAGATGAATATATTGGACTTTGCAGCTGCATGAAAAAAAATGTACCACTTCCGGTTAGCGGAAATAGCTCAAAAGTTGACAGAAATCTACGTTTTGTACCTAATACTTGTATGCAAAATTTGGTAGACCTAAGTGAAAGCGTACTCAAGTTGTCGTATTTACATACATACAAACACACACAGACAGACATTGACAGACAGACACACAGACATAATTCCAAAAATGGTATTTTCAGACTCAGAGAGGTCTAAAACGTTGAGATTCATCAAAATCTCAAGGTTGAATTTTTGGACGATTACAATACTTTCCCTATACTTCGTATACGAGAAAGTAAAAAGCAAGGATTGAAATTACTTTAATAAATCCATCCATCAATGTATTAATCAGTTATATTCTAACAAAGTATCACAGGAAGCAAAAACTAGGCAGGAAACAACTGACAATGAGACAGTTAAGGTGTTCATCTTTGGGATATGGGTGGAAGCCCATACTGACACAAGAAGAACCTGCAAACTTCTCTCAAACATTGGGTTCCTTGAACTAGAAGGCAGGAATGCTAAGCACTGGGCCATTTTGTCTGAAAAATACATTATCCATATACAATATAAACATGATTACATACTGAGAGTATTTAAAATACACTATACAAGCACACACTTGCTTGATGAAAGCTCAGGTGATTGGTGTCCCTGTCTATGTGCGGAGGCACCTTACCTTCCCCACTGACTCCCACACTTTCCTTCACCCCCTCATTGTGTCTCAGTCAGCTTCTGTGCTGCCATTCCTCTTCACCTCATAGCTCAATGAGCACTGCTTGAGTGGAAACCCCTTCACGTGGGCATCCCTGCTACAAACAAGTGGGAATGAACAGTAGACACAGTGAAAGAACCCTGTAGACTTCTAAAAAAAACTCAACCAAGTGCCTAAATGTGAGCTGCTGTCTGGCAGGTAAAAAGGAGAAGGCCTCATCCACTCTGACAGGACCAGCTGCCCCCACACTCCCCTAAACTTCAGTGCTATAACTGAGACTCAGTACGGGCTCCACATCATGAGGCTACCACAACCCAGGGGCACCCACTTGGGACTACCAAAAATGTGTCTACAGGAGGGAAAGTCCAACAAGGTGACCTCCATTCATTGACCTCACTCTTTTTCAACACTTCTCTCTCTTTCAGCCTTTTGATGTCAAACATCTCCACTGGGTTCCTGCCATATACTAGGGCTCACATGCTGAAGCTGCTCATTGCACAATATTAGAATTTTATAAGATGACTGATGATAGGATTGTAACATTTATGCATTTTAGTCTACTGAATCTGACAAAAGAGAGCACAGTGTCCTCAGTCTGCACAATCAGCCCAGAGTGAAAAGTGCCGTCTATTGACCCACCAGCGTTAATTCAAATAGCCAATTGGGTCTCTCATCCAACTGCTGCATGGGCTAAACTCAACTCAGGATGCATCTAAATAATAACATCCCTCCATCCATCCACTCATCTATTCAGGAATCCAATCATCTATTAATTAATTCATACACCAATCCATGAAAACATCCACCCACTTATTCCTCCCTCTATCTATACATTCATTCAGCCCTTCTTTTGTCATTCCAACAATTCATCCAACCTTTCAACCTAACCCCCCCCCCCGCCACCCATCCATCTAATCATCAATCCACGTATGCTGTATAATTTAGGAGGCAGTTAAGAGCCATCTCTGAACCCAAATAATTACCAGAAATTCCACAACAACAATGGTAAAGGGGAACTTATTAATTACCCAAAGGGCAAATGGTATGCAAACAACAGCGTAAAACAAAAGACTGAGTCATGAATTTATGATGGGGCAAAGCCTAAATAAGAAAAATTGGGATAGGTGTTTAAGTGTGAAGATAGTTGAGGGGATATGGAGCAGGTTTTAAACTGGTTTACGTATAATTAGGGCATGAAGTGGGCCAGTGTACACAAGCACAGAGTATTAACACTTTTTAGTAGTTGCCTATCAGCAGTGCATGCATCATGAATTTCCAGTCTCTGCACTACTGCTCGACAATGTCATGTTATCTTGCTGTGGAGTTTGAAACTCCAAGGGGGGGTGTCTTCCTCCCACCATTTGCTGGATTGTAGAAGTATTGAGACCCTTAATACTCTAAGTGGGGGGGGATCCTCGCCACCCCCCCCGCACCATGATCAAATACGAAAGTTTCACAGCACTCTAAACTCCAAAGGGCAGTTTATTTTTTTTGATTGAATAAATCAATCCTAAACAGAGAGTACCAGCCACATCAGGTACTAAGTATAATGCAGGACATGTTTATACCAAGCTATAGAACCGGTTAGAAATTAGATAAATGAAAAGCTAAAAGAAAACAACTGTTTAATGTGAAACTAGCAATTTAACCATGTTAAGCACAGGGCATATGACAGCAACAGTTAAAAAGCATATTAGGAAGGCTAAAAGTCAGTTGAAGAGAAATACTGCAGAAAAGGCAAAAGATGACCCAAAGAGATTCTTTCAATATTTTAGTAGGAAAAGAACATCCAAAGACGAGGCGAGGAGTATTAGAAACAGAAAGGGTGAACTAAAATATACAGACAGTGAAAGAGCAAATGCTTTGAACACGTATGAAGAAATCGATACCTCCCAACAGTAACAGGAGGTGCTTAGTGATTTGGAAACTGTAGGGGAAGAAATCAAATAAGCTGAAGTCTAACAAATCACCACGACCACATACCAGCATCCTTGAGTAGTTTAAGACGATATTGAGTACATATATAAAACTTTTCAAAAATCTCCGTACACTGGGTAAACTAAAAACTGAAAGCTGGCAAATATTATCCAGTTATATAAAAAGGATGGTCGCACTGATCTGGGTAATTATAAGCCAGTAAACTTAACGTGCATCACAGGTAAACTAATAGAAACATTTTAAGGAGAAGATCAAGCAGCACATGTCCAGAATAGGCATATTAACAAATTGCATGAGTTCAGAAGAGGAAGGTTGTGCTTCACAAGCATGCTGGAATTCTGTGAGAAAGCAACACAGACATATGGTCAGAGAGCTGCATATGATATTATTTATCTTGATTTTTAGATAAGGTACCACATGTGAGGTTACTTTTCAAACCAAAAGAAGTGGGAATTGAGAATGCCGTGTTGAAGTGGGTACAAAATAGGCTTGAAATACATGAAGCAAATGGATTTGGCAAAGGGGAACTCAGAATTAGGTGATGATAAAAGTAGATTCCCTCAACGTTGGGGCCGCTGTTCTGAATATGCATAAACGATATATAGACAAAAACAACAAGCTGGTTAAGAGTGCAGATGATACCAAACTAGGTGGAAGGGCAGATAATCCAGAATCAGAATAATTGTTTTGTAGAAGGACTTGGACAGTGTAGAAGCCTGGGAAGATTTGTGTCAGATTACATTTACTCAGATTAAGTTTCAAGTATTACATGTAGGAAGTAAGAATGCTAGATTTGAATATGCAGTGGGAGGTCTGAAACTTGAAATGTATATATTATGAGAAGGACCTAGGGCTCAAAGTGAACTCATCACTATTTGTATCAAGATCGTGTGCTAAGAAGCACCTCACTTCAGCTTTCAGCATCAATGAAGGTGAGTATGGCTGGAAGGGCCTTTAAGCTTAGGGCCATAGTTATTTTCCAGAGTCCATTTAAAAACCTTGGTGGGCCCATTGAGG